>NC_053426.1:20028801-20331207 GCF_007990345.1 Gossypium hirsutum | reverse complement strand
ACTTTCCAAGAGGATTGAACTTGTGACTTGGAGACATCACATCATTACTTGAAGAGTGTCTAGGTTGAACTTATGGTATTGTACTAGAATTTGTTAGTTATGGCATGTACATAAGGGCTTAGACCTTTTAAAGAATTGTATTTATGATTCTAAGTGAAACATACATTTAAACATATGATTTGTAAGTTGAATACTGGCTTTGAACTACCTCAAACTTGTTTTTGTGTCAAATGATTTTTTAATTGTCATTTGAATGTGTTTAAATTGATCTAAAACTTCTTGATATGTTTTGGTAGTATCTAGGGATGATTTATAGTGTTTTTAGACTAATTTTTTGTTCCAAGGGTCCTGCTTCCAGAACTTTTACTTAAAAGTATCGAAACCTTGTAAGTCAGTAGTTAAAAAGCTACAACATTTTATATGGCATCTTCAATAATACCCCTAGGAAATCTAATAGTTCTATCTGCTAATTGAATACTCATCCTAGTTTGTTTGGGTTTCTCAAGACCTAATTGCATAAACATTTTATAATGCATGACCTTAATACTAACTTCTAAATTAGCCAAAGCATTATTAATATTCAAACTATCAATTAAATAAGGAATAATAAAACTCTCTAGATCTTTCAATTTGTTGGGTGGTTTATTTTGCAAAATGGCTGAGCAAATTGCATTTAGCTCCACATGCGACGAATCGTCTAACTTCCTCTTGCTTGCCAAAAGCTTCTTTAAAATTTTAACAAAATTAGGCATCTACGAAAGAGTTTCAAAAAACAGTAAGTTAATATGTAATTTTTTCAAAAGTTAGGATATGGCACTCGAGGTTTATATTCTTTAACAACTGATTTTTATTCATTCTGGCTTAGCTCAACCTTATCGTTACTTACCATAATTTTTGGCTTCGATTCTGGTTCAGATTCAACTAGCCATTCTTTATCTCGCATAGTAATTGCATGAAGCTGCTCCTTAGGGTTAGTTTCGGTATTGTTAAGCAAACTACCTTGTGGTCTTTCTAAAATCAGTTTAACAAGTTGACTGATTTGATTCTCAAGTTCTTGAATTGATGCTGGTTGATTTTTAAATACTATTTCAGTGTTTTGAAATAGGGTTTCTAACACCGAGATACACTTTGTCAACATCTCCTCGAGATTCGACTTTTTCTCTTACTGGTAAGGTTGTTATTGGAAGCCTGGAAGGGGTTGTGACCACCCCAAGAGAAATTTGGATAGTTCCTCCAACTAACATTATACGTGTTACTATAAGGGTTATTTTGAGGCTTAGAATTATTACCCATATAATTGATTTGTTCGTTTTCTGTACTAGGATCATAGCGTAAACATTCTGGATTGTTCATTCCTCTTCCATTTGTATCGTATTGCATCACCGGATGTACCTGCGTAGAAACATAAAAATTATCTATTTTCTTATTTAATTGTTTTACCTGATCTGATAACATGGTGACTGCATCCAAATTAAAAACACAAGCTACTTTTATCAGCTTTGTCCTTATGACTTGCCACTGATAATTATTCAGTCTCATCTCCTCTAGAAACTCATAAGCCTCTTCAGGTGTTTTATTGTTTAGAGTTCCACCGGCAGCTACATCGATCAATTGCCTAGTTAAGGGACTCATACATGCTCTTGTGAGATGGTAACATTCATTTACAGTGACTAAAATGGAAAGAACCAACCTAGAAAAGACATATATGTTTTTAGTAGAACTTGAACCACGATTTTCAATCGCCATTAACCCAAAACCTAACTCTTCTAGCTTACTTCGAATAAGTTTCTATTTAATAGTGAAAACTCTGATGTAATGAGAAAGAGAAATCAAGGAAGATATACTTTTGATATGTCTGTAATTAGAAGGTCGCGTGTTCGATCCATGTTCATCGCACCATTATTGATGCATTGGATCAATAGTTGGTGAAAAAGGGATGGGGTGCATGGCTTTATTATCTAGGAGTAGAGAACCAGAAAACATATAGGAAGAATGAGCCTTTCCACTTTGGGGTTCAGGGTTTCCTTTTATTATATCGGGTCGAACCCCGAGTCGAGTCATGATGGTCACTAGACAAACTATAAATACGACAAACGCATGCGCACCTATTGAACAACAGTATAACTATGATGAGCAAGGAATATCGTACCCATGAGGTCTAAAATTACTAGCAATTATCGTCTTCTTATTATCTAGCCGACAAATTGAGGTGATGTGTTTTAATCTAAAATTACTAAACTAATTTATCTAAGAACGCAACAAAGAATAAATCAATTAAATAATAGAATAATAACGAATGAGATAGACAATACCTAGGAAAGAATTCATCTAGACTTCACCTATTATTATGAATCTGAATTAAACGATTTATTCACTTGCATCTTGATCCGTAGAAATCCATAAATTATGTTAATATCTCTTTTGACAGTAAGAACAACTGACTCTAGGTTAATTAATTGAAATCTCTTTCTAATTTAAACCCCTATTGTTGCATTAACTCGATTTATGGATTCCCCTATTAGATTTGACTCTAATCTGGTAGATTTATGTCGTCCTATTTCTAGGATTGTATGCAACTCACTCAATTATGCTAGATCTATTCTTAAATAGGGACTTTTGCTCCACTGAATTAAGCACATTAACATGAATTAAATATCCCGAAAATATTAAAACAAGAAATAAGCATACATAATTTAGAACAAGAATCAATTATTTATCCTGTAAATCAGAAATAAAATAATAAGAGTCATCATAGGTTTCATCCTCCCTAGGTATCTGGGGAATTTAGTTCATAATCCTGAATAGAAACATCTCAAAGTTAGTATAACCACAAGACATAAAGAAACTCAATAAATTTTTGAAAGAAATTAAATGGAGATATTCGATCTTGAGGGAGATCTTCGATCTTGAGGGAGATCCGCTTCCGAGTTGATTCGAATAACGTTCTTTGAGTATTTTCTTCAATCTTCTCTGATTGCCCCTTTAGGTCTTCTTCTAATTGGTATTTATAGAATTTAGAATGCTCAGAAAGCCTAAAAATTGGGTTTTTTTGCGTATCTGGGAAGCAGGTTATGAAATCGACACGGGTTGGCACATGGGCGTGTGGCCAGCCCGTGTGGAAATGCCCAGGCAGTGTGGATCCTGAAAACAGCTCTATTTGTCCGATTTTAGCTCGTTTTTCGCTCATTTTGCTCTCCTAAGTATAGAAACATGAATTTAAAGGATTAAGAGCATCAATTTCACTAATTTACATAATTAATCATCAAAAAATAAATTAAGAATGGTATTAAAATATGTTACTTTTATAGCTTATCAAGTCATTTTTATTCTCTTATTATTATATAACAACATTGTAAATGCATTGTATCAATAGTTGGTGAAAAGGGGATGGGGTGCGTGGCTTTATTCTCCAAGAATAGAGAACCAGAAAACAGACAAGGAGAATGAGCCCCTCCACTTTTGGGTTTAAAGTTTCCTTTTATTATATCGGGTCGAACCCTGGGTTAGGTCATTTTTATTCTCTTATAATTATATAACAATTAGCATTTATTTTTAAATAAAAATTTATTTAGATTATTTGTAGGAAGTTGATTTTTTTTATTTGTTTAAATGTTAAATTTATTTTTATCTATTTTAGTTTATTTTTAATTTATTTCATTTTTTAGAACAATTATAGATATTCTCTCAAAGTTTAGTAAAGTTTAACCAATTATGTTTAAACTTCATCACTGTTTCTTTATCAATAATTGTTTAAATTTAATTAAATATTAATATTTTACATTAAATTTAAAAATTAATAGTTAATTTGATAGTTTTTAATACATTAAACTTGTAATTAGGTTTATCTATAGTAAAAATATTTTATTAAATAATAAAAATAATTAAATTTGTATAATCACATGCAATACATTTGAGGTGGAAAACTAGTGTATGAGAGACAGAGTAAATCCAGGTTAATTGCAACATTTTTTTAATTAAATGGTTACCAAATGTGTATTATTATTATTATTATTTTAAAATGTCGCATCAATTAATTTAAGAAAAAATTAACAACGTTAATAATTGCATTTGAATTTTGAAAATTGAAAAATAAGGAGACTAAATTCTGGCAAATATAAGTACATGGATTAAATTCTTAATTTTAAAAAAAGTATAAGGATTATAGGTACATTTTAACCAAAATTTTAATTTACATCAAATTTAATATGTATAATCTGTGAACAAAACTTACAAAAATGTGAAAGTGTATGATTTATATGGAATTTTAAATTATTAAAATATTAAAAATACAAAAAAAAATTGTGAAAGTATACAGAAGTATTTGTTGTAAGGAAGTGTAATTCATTAGATAAGATGGTTTTGAATGGATATTGATAGAGAAATGGGCCTTTGTATCAATTGGGTTTTGGTTTGGGCGGAATAGAAATTTTCTTACTCATAAAGTCAAATCATATGGCAAACCAACTTGTGTGTAGGAATGGACCTCTTAATTAATAAGGTGGTGGTTGGAGTACTAAATAGGATAATAATCCTACACCAAAGAGGGTTTCATAACTATTTTTTAAAAAAGTTTTAATTTTTATATTTATTTATAATTTTTAATGCATTTGAAATTTAATAAATTAATTATTAATTAAAATATATAATGCACAATATTAAATGTATTTAAATTAATTATGTTATTTGTTGATTGAACCTTAGCCCAATTGATATGTTAATATTGTAGGAATCTACTGGACGTGAGTTCAATCATACTTAAGTATGTTTTTACATCTATTTGAATGTTGAGGAGGGATTATAAAAAGAAATAGGCTTTGTATAAAAAATATAGTTGTAATATATTTTCGTAACATAATTCACTGAGAGTTGTTTAAGAGTTGAGTACGAATAAATTAGATTTTGATAATATGTTTCAATAATAAAAATATATTGACATTTATGAACATCTCTATTTATGTTATATATAAATTTTGATATAATTGTATATTTTTTATGATTTTTTTATCTTACTTGTGTCAAGTTCAAAAATACTAAATTATAAAATATTATTATAAATAGTAATTGAATCAATTTTAAAATCACTCACATAATTCATTGAAGAAAAAAATCAACCCATTAAAAAGAACCTTTCCATACAAAAGCATTAAAAAGATAAGTAATTAAGGGGTGCTTTCAGTCAATTTATACTTCAATTATTTTCTTTTAACATTATATTATCCTTGCAAATCAATTCACAATAATTATATTTAACTTAATCTTTTAACATAATTTTTTAATTTATGATATTTTCATACTTAATTCTTAATTTTTATAAAATATTAAATCCTATCACAATTTGCATTCGCTTAATTATTAATTATTGTTGGATTAAATTATAGACTAAATATTTAAATATTAAAATATACTTCAATCTCTATACTTTTTGTATATTTGCAATTAATCTGCATACTTTTATTTTTAGGAATTAAATCTCTCTATTTTTTGAATTTGAAAATTTGGATCCAATTGTTAACATCGTTAAATTCTTTTTCTAAATTCACTAATGTGACATTTTGAAATTAAAAAAAAAACCTCATTTAGTAGCAATGTAATAAAAAAATGAATATTACAATGAACTTGAATTTAACAATTAATTTTGATTGTGTTATCAACTCTTAAAAGATACATCAATATTCTAATCAAAATAAAGTATTTGAGCTAACTAATGACATTGTAAAAATTGACGTTCCAAATTATGTAAAAAAATTGAAGTATATATAAAGATTAAATCTTAAATTCAAGTAGTACACAGATCGAAATTAAAATTTAACCATTATTATATAAACTTAAAGTACAGTACAGAGTCTAAACTTGAAATTTAATAATAATAAAAAATGATCCGCATACCACCTTCCTTTTATATTAAAACTAAAACAATCAATGAATATATATATATATCATACAGTATATATATTTGGGCACTCATAAAACCAAATAACAAATTAAACAGCTTTCATAGTTAAAGTTCAATCTTGATTATATTTAACATTAAAAAAACTATCATTTAAATTTTCAAATTCATGATATAGTAGTAGTTGTAAATAATAATATAGTGGGTAGGAGATATCTAAAACAAAATGTGGTTGGGAAAGCCATACCAAGTGGGATGATGACCACATAATCAACATGGTTACATATGCTTTACCCAACTAATTAAACATACTTTGATTGGATCCCTTTCTTAGATATTATTCACAAATTATTTAGGGTTTTCTAAGTGGTTGGTTGGTCATTGCTCACTGGTCATCCCATCCAGTAACTCAAACCCTAGACTATACACCACTCTATCTATATCAACTGTTATTGTATAGTGATCCATTGTCTAATCTCACTACTAGTCTTTGATAGCCAGCATTACTCTATATCCCAAATTTATTTAAGATATGAATGAAAAAGACATGACAACCAAATGTAATTGGATGCATTTGTAAATGTAGGTTGTGTATGATATGAGGGAAGATGTGACCAGCGGATCGGGAAGTTTCATCTGCCATTAACATGGAGACGAAGGTATTGTATGAACAAAGGGAAGAATATATAACGAAATGTAACTTTACATGTTTGTTGTGATTGGGCATTAGTGTGTGCTCCCTCCTCTTCCTTAAGTGACCCCCACCATTGGCATTTTCAATGGAGGAGGTTTATACAATTACCGAAGACCAAATTAGTCAATTATGATATGTAAAACTCATATGGTTTTAAGTGTTTGGATGTTATATGAAGACAGTTGATAGAGCAGGTGTGTAGGTAGGGTATAGTACCTAAACATGAAACCAATTAAGGCAGTATATCAAGTAGCGGATTTCATGGGAGGGGGGCAAGGCCACCTCAACTACGTGACATTCATGTACTTCAATAATAGAGGAAAGGCATACGTATTTCCATGGTTATTTGGTCAAGCTTTCGTAACTGTAATCAGCACAGTTAGGGAGACAGAATAATTAAACAATTTATTGAATTTCAAAAGTGGCCGATCGGACAATGTCAGAGCCTCGACCCATCATTCATTGAACGCTCGCTATCCGTCCCACACTACCGCTTCACTTTCAATTTCACACCCAAATAAGTATTTTTCTTATCATTTAGAACTAGTCGTTAAAAATAAATAATTCTTGATTGTTATTATTAATAAAACTTGCTATACTCCATTCGGATTAGATACGTAGGACTCTAATAACTTATTAAGTGAGCGTTTGAAAATGATTCTTCATCTCTCGGCAATTGGGTTGTCTTCGACTACTCAGCTTCCGGAAATTACTCACCCTCCATGAAGACCACCGATTGAGAGAGGGAGCATCCTTTTCATTTAGCTACTCGCTCACTATGGCCTATTCATCCATTTTTCAGTGTGAACATTCTCTTTAAGGACTATTAAGACCCACCTAAATAAAATAATCTCGTACTCTCTCAAAAACCATAACAAAATGAATCCCAACGTACATGTTCCTCATATACTCCATGATGATAACCATTTTACCACATCACCACTACTAGATAAGGGGTATCTCCTATAAATACCCTCTAATTCGAAGAGAAAGGGATATTTTTCCCCACAAGAAAACTCTAAGAACCCTTACTTTGCACCCAACTTCCTTAGCCCACACAACAACCTTCCTCCTCTTGTTTTTCTCTAGCTCTCCACATGTTTAAGTGAACTGGCCTCGTTTACACTATCACCTTGTTCTCATTAGCTCTTCCCTTAATATGACTTATATAAACAAAATTTAATTAATTAATTACATCTTAAATTTTGTTTTCTCTTGAATATATTATAATACAATCTTAAAACTTTGCACCTATATCATTAGTTGATGTGCTTATTCTCTTAGTTCTACTCAAAATATTCGGGGAACATGATCCAATATAGATTATTTTAATTAGTTGAGAGTTTCTATATTTATTGATTACAAAATATTTAATTATTGTTTTAAGTTTCATTTTGTATTTAATAAATTAGTTTTTATAAAAATAAAAAATAATGGATTGATTGTAGTATCACATTAGTCCGCGTCTAGTGATATCCATTAACATTTAAAAAAATAAAATTAACCAAGGAAAAATTGTCACCCAAACTCAGTGGTATAATAGGATCATGATTGCTATCAGATTTTAGTCTCAATCTCTGCATACTCCTAACCCTTCCTAAAAAAGAAGCGGATATAGTTACAAATTGAAAAGGACTCTTATTATTATTTAGCATTTAAAAGTATCAAATCTAATTTTTAAATTATATTAATATAGTTTGATGGGTTGGATTGTTGAGTAGACAGCTTAATTGGGGTCCATATGGGCCAATTTAAATGACTATTTTGTGAATAGAATTTGTTGACGGGTCTTATTAGCTAGGATGCATAACTATCCAACTTGTTAAAACTTTCCAGTCAAATAATTTGAATAGCTTGGTTAACTTTGAATTTTCTAATTACATTGCCCGTATATTTTCGTCACCATATCATTCGTTGTATTTCACTTATCATACTACAATAATAACTTGAATAGTGTTACGCACGGCACCTCTGCCATCGGATACTTTCACCAAACAGCAAGTGCTCCGCCAGCTAATCTTCATCGGAGGTACTTTTCACTTAGATCTTGGGAACATCGAGACACCATTGCCTAGTAGGTTTTTATATTGATAGTACAATTGGTGCAATGAGTATAGACAGATATGACTCACTCAACCATTGGCATCCCCAATAATGCAAAAGAATAATACCAAGACCTAGAATAATGGCAACCCCAAACTCAGCCACAAACAATCGAAAACCAACCCCATGATCCCTCATGTCCCTATGACCTGTAACATTCCAATTATGGAGGTTATCCTCAATACTACACCTTGGTACTATTCCAGTACCACCAAGGTAACACTAGCACCCTACAAGATGAACAAACCTTTTAAAACCTCATCCAAGATTGTAGAAATTTACAAAGATGCAAGAGAAAATGAGATTGTGCCTATCCATAAGTTAGAGATTATATCAGGAGCAGCAAGAGCAACGACAAGAGCTCAACCAAAGGAATGAAAGAAATGAAAAGATTATAGAAGAACTGAAGGTTGGAAAGGACCCTTAACAACAAAACACCCAACCTTCAACTCCGGAGAACGAAAATATTAGAAATATCTGGCTCAAAAAATAATTTTTAGTCACAATGAAAACTTAAAATTGTGAAAATCGAGCTGATTTGTGTTATTTATAGTAATAAACTTTTTCCCTAAAAGTACTTGTATTGTAACAGCCCGTTCTTAGTGGTTTTGGGACCACAATTTCGACGAGTAATTTATTATTTTAATGTTTATTTAATGTCTATGAGATTATATTAAGGTCGTATTAAAATTTCATTAAGAAATTTTGATGTTTAGATAGTTAATTAGGTAAAAAGGACCAAATCGTAAAAGGTGTAAAAGTGAGTATCTATTGGTTAAAGGGCTTAACGGCTATGAAATCTTAAACTAATAGACTAAGATAGTAAATATACCATTTAAAGAGTTAGTGGATAGTTATGGACAAGGTTTTATTGAAAATTTTGATTATTAATAAGGGTAAAATGGTAAATTGGTAATTAAAAGAAAATTAAGTAAAAAAAGATGAAACAAAATCATCAAATTCTTCCTTTTATTTTGTTTCAACCAAAATTTCCATGGGAGGAGAAGTTTCGGCTAAGGTTTAATTTATGCATGTAAGTGAATTTAAGCCCCGTTTTTAATGATTTTTATGTTTTTGAGTCCGTTTTAGCTTAATCTAATTAGCCTGGGGGTTAAATTGAAAATGTTTAAAGGTTGAGGGACTTTCAATGGTTATTTTTGAATAATTTTTGAAGTTATTTGATAGATTATTAATCTTAGTTGTAAAATAAACATGTTTTGTTAAGTGATTTTTGATGAAATTCAAAATAGGGATTAAATTGTTGAAAGTGTAAATCCTTGGGATTTATTGTGTTGATAATCATGGGTTGTTCCAAGGTCCCTTGTAACATTGGTTAAGTTAGATTTAGGCTAAAATGAGTTATATTCAAGTTAAGATCTTAAGGACTAAATTGTGAAAAGTCAAAATATTAGGGGTAATTTTGTGATTTTACATAAATATGAATTATGGATTAAATTGAATACTAGAAGTACTTAATTGAATGAAATTATTTATTTAGATCAAGATAAGCCACAATCAAACTTAAATCAAGGAAAAGTTAAAGTTTCAGATTAGTTTGAATTCCACTTCTACGACCTTAGTTATTGAGGTAAATTCGTATGAATTATGATCATTTTAAATTTAATTAAATTGATTGTTTGCTATGTTGTTTTAATATAAATGAATCTGAATATAAATGTATCAATGTTATGAATAATTGACGGATAGCGAATCTCGTTTGAACCTTAAGAATTCTTAGGATACGAATGACATGTTATTAGGGATTTCATGTTTCGGGTGCTGGTCTTGAATGTCCTACCGATAGCTGAGGTCCTACATTTGTTGCAGACTCCCCACAGCTCGTGTGAGCAGCATCATGTAGCTTATATTCCGACCCACAACTCATGTGAGCAGATCCACTTCACAGCTTGTGTGAGCATTATTGTAAAGGAAAGGTTACAGTTATATATAAAGACACACTATGTGTGAGCATTCCCAAGTATCCGATGTAATTCTAGATTATTCAACGAGTAAGAAATGGTAAGTATGCAAATGGAATAAATCATGATATTATGAAAACATTGATGAGTCAAATGATGTGTTTATATATGGAAATCTGCTTATTTTATGGTTGAATTCATTTGTATCATGGAAAAATGTACTAACTTGTGAGTTTCATGATGTTGTATAGGCTTATACTAAGCTTATGGCATTTGTAATGATTTTGCTTAATCTATGAATTGTATTAATGAAATGGTAAGTTATGTTTAAGTTTTTACGAACTTACTAAGCACTCGTTGCTTACGTAGTTAGTTTCCTTTGTTTTTTTAGATAATCGGAAGCTCGATCGGTTGGAAGCTCGTTGGAGGCCTATTATACTATCCAACAACTATTTCAGTAGTTTTTGAGTATTTTGGTCAAGGTTAATAATGAAATGTATAGGTATTTTGTTATGGTAGTTCATGGATGTGTAAGAGATGTTTTGGTATGTTTAAGCTTTTAAAGTTATGTTTGATTTGGTGAGTTTCTATACCTTACCAAGTTATGTCCTTTTGGTCACTTTTAAGTGCTTGTATATAAGTTCCTTTTGGTATGTTTGTGATGGCTTGTAAATGCTCATTTGTGGTATCATGTGGTAGATAATTGAACTAGGTCTTTTATGCTTGGAATATGGCAAAGTTGACTTGTTTTGGTAAATGATGTTTTCATACAATTGTGGTGCCTTCAAATGTCATATTGGTTAGATAAATTTGGATGCTTGAAATGGCATATTTAGGTGTGTTTGAATCATGTTTAAATACCTTGAATGTGTGTTCAAATGATATGTTTGGATGGATTTGGTTTGGCCTGGAAATGATATGTTTTTAAGGTTAATTTATGGACCACACGGCCTGGGACATAGGCTATCACACGGCCGTACAACATGGCCTTGTGCATTTGAAATTTCTTAGTGTTTTAAGTTAGTGAGTTACATGGCCTAGCACATGACCTGGCACACGGCCGTGTGTGTGGAAACTCAGAGAGTTACACAGCCTGCGACATGGTTGTATGACCCTACTCAGTGAGTTACACGTGTAACACCCCTTACCCGTATTCGATGCCGAAACAGGGTACGAGGCATTATCGGACTTATACACAAGCAATCATACATAACCGAGACATAAATTTCCATCCATATTTAAAACTTTTCACATTCATTTATATCATCCCTAAAATGAACCTACGAGGCCCAAAACATGCATTGGTTCGGGACTAAACCAAGAACTTTAGAAAATTTAACAATACTTAGAAAATTTTTCACTAAACAGGGGTCACACGCCTGTGTGGTTTGGGACGCGCCCGTGTGGGAAGGCCGTGTTGTCACACACGCCTGTGTCCCGACCCCGTGTAACTCTCTGACTTGTAACTCATAACCAAATTGAGCTCACACGGCCAAGTCACACACCTGTGTGCTAGGTCGTGTGGAAAATAATTTTCATAAAATAAGTGAAGACTTCACATGGCCAGGGCACATGCCCGTGTTCAAGGCCATGCCATCCACACGGCTGAGACACACACCCGTGTTTCTACCCGTGTGCTCAATTCTAAGTATTCTATTTTGCAACAATTAAGGTGCAGGGGATACACGACCGGAACACACGTCCATGGGGCAAGCCGTGTGTGAGACACACGCTCGTGTGTCTACCCGTGTGGACAAAAATAAGGCTATTTACCAAGCCATTTTGTCACCCTTGTAACACCTCTAACCCATATCCGTCACTGGAATAGGGTTACAAGGCATTACAGGATAACACACCTCATTCACTTACATTTATACATTCATACTCAAAATCCATTCAAAACATTCACAATGTCCCTTGTAAGGCTCTACGAGACCTTAAAGCATGCTTAGAAGTAGTTCGAGACTAAACCGATAACATTTGCAAACTTTGAGAAACTTAGAAAATTTTCAAACATATAAGGGTCACACGCCCGTATGAACAGGCCATGTGCCTCACACGGTTACCAGACACACCCGTGTCACAGGCTGTGTGAAAACAGGGCATACATACTGACTTGTACCACACAGCCGAGGAAACGCCTGTGTGCCATGGCCATGGGAAAATTGGAGAGGTTACTAACTTGGGTCACATAGTCTACCACACACCCATGTGCTAGTCCATGTGCCACACACGACCAGTAGACACGCCCGTGTGTCTAGGCAGTGTCAAACATGTACGGTATACTGAATTTAATTCGAAAGGTACCCCAAGGGACACACGGCCGTGTAACATAGCCGTGTGCCGCACACCGTTGAGACACACGTCCGTGTCTCTGCCCGTGTGGGCAAAAATGAGCCATTTGCAAAGCCAATTTACCACCTTTTTCTCAAGGTCACCTAGTGATCAATGATATCATTTCATTACATATATGGGTAGCCAAAATAAACTAAATCACATATAATTCATGTCATTTCATAATCAACCATTTCACTACTTAAATTCTCAACCACAATAATGTCAAAACCATCAAAATTGCATAAATTTTAAATGTATTTCATCATCATCATCTTATCACCTATTTCAAGCCACAAGAATTACCATTTCAATATCACATAATCAAGTCACAACATACCATTATTCCAACATTAATACTCCCATTTACAACTAATTAAAATAACAACCATATAACTATACCAAACAAGCCAACATATAAGGCATTATATACATCACATAAATAACTTATCAAACACATAACTTAAGCCAACCTAAATGGCCAAATTCACACGAACATTTACAAGCCAAATCTCATGGATATAATCAAGTCTCAAAACATAACACAATGACACTAGCCTATACATGTCATATACCTTATATAAAAAGCTCCAAAAGTATAAACAAGATAATCAATAGTGCGATGACGTACTCCCGACGATCCTCGAGTTTGAGCTAGCTTCGATAATCTATAAAACATGGAAAGAACACACAAGGTAAGCTTTAAAAGCTTAGTAAGCCATATACAATTAAAGCTATCACATGAATTTTGAATTTCAATTCAAATATGTTTAATATAGCTAATATCATTCAAATCACAAACCTTTCCATTGAACATATATTCAATGTCTTAATCAAGTTAATCAAATCCTTTCCCTTTTTAATACTCGTATGAATTTCGTACGTACCTGAGTCACTTAGCTCATTCACATATTCTTTCTCAACTTGACTTTGCCCGTTAAACCATTCGGAATAGTTAAGGATACTTGGAAATCACATAAGCTAGTACAATGCCATATCCCAGATATGATCTTACATGCTATCACATGTCGATGCCACTATCCCAGACAGGGTCTTACATGAAATAGATTAACGATGTTAATGTCCCAGACATGGTCTTACATGTAATCTCAGTACAATGCCAATGTCCCAGACATGGTCTTACATGTAATCACATCTTAATAATCTAATGTCATGACATTCGTATCTTATACTATTCCTAAGGTTCGTACGGGACTTTCGGATGTCGTAACTTCGTTGATTTATGCTCGTATTTGCTCATTCGACATTCATAGCAATTCAATGATAATAAAACATATATAATTCAATTCAAAGACATTTATTTGCATATGAACTTACCTCGTAGTCAGAATAGAGGGATTGAATCGACTATTCGATAACTTTCGATTTCCCTTGATCTAAATTTGATTTCTTTCTTTCAGGATCTTAATCAAGCTAGATAAGTGCTGAACCCTAAATGCTCTCCAAAGCTTTATTTTATTTGTATATTCGGTTATAGAAGGATAAAATGATGATGATAATTCAATTTGTTTTATTTTAATTAACTTAAATTACCAAATTACTTATTTAACCTTAGTTAAAACCATTATAAAACACATAATTCAAGGCCATTTATGTCCATCACCACTATCAATGGCCTAATTACAACATAAGGACCTCCCATTTAATAAGCCATAACAATTTGGCACTTTTAACTTATAGCATGCTACTTTTGCATTTTATGCGACTAAGTCTTTTTTCTCAAATTGACCTATTAAACAATAATTAACTCATGAAATTTTTACAAATATAAATTCACATACTGTAAACAACAAAAATAATTTTAAAATAATTTTAAAACATCAGATTTGTGGTTCTGAAACCACTGTTCTGATTTAGCTAAAACCGGACTGTTACAACCCTTCCATGCACATACCTATACAACAACATACAACACCAATCTAAGCACATATATAGAACCAAATCAGCCATAACCAAGACATCAACACCTCATTCACATACTAACATTTATCATACACAAACTTTACACACATATCAATTCAAAACATGCAAATTCCCACATCCATGAAAAGCATCATCATATATATATATACTTATACCAATATTAGCTAATTTTCAAATGGTCATTTACAAGATTAATTACCAACCAATATAGGCCAACACATTAGGCCAATTCAATTATGACACATAACAAAATGACCAAGCCCCTATACATGTCATAACTCAAATGTTGAATTTATTGGTACCCAAAATAATAAGTTGATAGTGTGAGTGGGTCTCCGACAGCCTCCGATCCCTGAGCTAGCTTGGTGACACTATAAGACAAGGGAAAAGAAAGGGAGTAAGCTATATAGGTTAGTAAGTTCCTATGCAAATAATAAGCATAATAACCAAACATTTAATATACAATTAATATGATGATAATTGGCATAAATATTATTAAGATATTATAATCATAACTTACTCAATCATAACCTTACCGAGAGTTCATCACATAACAAGCTCATTATGTATGAGTTTTACGTGCATACCTGAGTAATCTCGAATTGGATTTACACACAATTCATCTTTGACATACTCGTTAAATTACCCATTGAACCACTTGGACTACTAAAGGATACTCGGGAGTCCTGTACACACGGTACCGTACCAATGCCATATCCCAGATGTCATACACGTAGTCTCATATTGATGTCATATCCCAAATATGGTCTTATATGTGATCTCATATCAATGCCAATAGCCCAGCTATAGTCGTCCACGAAGTCTTATATCGATGCCATATCCCAGATATGGTCTTACACGTAGTCTTTTATTGATGTCATATCCCAGATATGGTCTTACACGTAGTCTTAGTAACCCTAATGTCATGACATTTTTATCCTATCTATTCCTAAGGTTCACCGAGATTTCACGCTTGTCGAAACTTTGTCGACTACGTTCAAGGGTGTCGAATACGTTCAAGGGGCAATCACAATTTAAACAATAATGAAGCATTTAAAACATAATTAAAATAATGCATTATTTACTTATGAACTTACCTCGGTACAAAAATAGTAGAAATGAGACCTAATAGTCAAACACTTTGTTTTTCCCCCGATCTAGTTCTAAATCTCATTTCTCTTGATCTATAATAACAAATTTAACTCTTTAATATTCACATTGTTCAACTCAGCCCAAAAATTACACTATGGAAAAATTTATGTTTTTACCCCTAAACTTTGACTTTTTACACTTTGGTCCCTAGGCTCGTAAAATGAAATGTATTCAATTTATTCGATTCCCAAGCCTAGCCGAACCTCTTTCATGCTTATAACAACTCACATTTTCCATTATTCCACATTTTTACCACTCATTTTATAACTTTTTACAAATAAGTCATTTTAGGCATTTTCATCGAAAATCACTTAGCAAAAGTCGTTTATCAAACATCAAACTTGCATAATATACCAATAAACATCAAAATACACATATTTCTAACATGGTTCAAACCCTATACCTTAATCATTTCTCAAATTAGTGGTAGTAATAGGTAGATCGAGTGATAACAACTTCAAAAAATGTAAAGAGCATTAAAAAGGGGACAAGAACGGACTTACAATCGAGCTTGAAAGATGAACAAACCCTAGCTATGGTTCCCCTTTGAAATTTTCGGCCATGGGTAGAAGATGATCAAAAATTGGCTTTTAATTGGATTATTAATTATTTTATCAAGTAAAGGACCAAAATGCCATTTTCTTAAAACATTAAAATTCTCTTACTTCAAGTCTATTTTTGTCCACCAATATAAGAAATGTTCTAATTACCACCTAAGGACCTCTACTTTATAATTTCATAGCAATTAGACACCTCTAGTATGTAGAACTCAAGTTTTGCACTTTTTATAATTTAGTCCTTTTTGCTAAATTGAGTTCTCAAACGTCAAAATTTTTTAATGAACTTTTCAGAGAATCATTCCATAAAACTGTATACCATAAAAATATAAGAAAAATAAATTTTTCTGTGTTGAATTTGTGGTCTCAAAATCACTGTTTTAACCAAACTCAAAATCGGGTTGTTACAACTCTCCCCCGTCTAGGGATTTTCATCCCCAAAAATCTTACCAGAAAATAGGTTTGGGTACTCTTTTCTCATGGCCTCCTCGGGTTCCCACGTAGCCTCTTCGAATCCATGTCATTGCCATAAAACTTTCACTAGGGCTATTCTCTTATTTCTCAACTGTTTAACTTCCCGAGCTAAAATCTTGATCGGTTCTTCACCATAAGTCATATCAGGTCGAATCTCAACTTCTTTCAGCGAAATCACATGTGAAAGATCTGATCGATAAGGGCACAACATAGACACATGAAACACATTGTGGATCCTTCCTAACTCTATCGGCAAAAGCTAACCAATATGCCACTGGCCTTATTCTTTCAATAATCTCATACGGCCTAATGAAACGTAGACTTAACTTGCCTTTGCGGCCAAATCTCAGACTCTTCTTCCATGGAGATACTTCTAGAAATATTATATCATCAATCTGAAATTCAATCTCTTTTCTTTTTAAAGCTGTGTACGAATTTTGTCGATCTGAAGTGGCTTTTCAAGCAATCATGGATTACCTTTACTTTTTCTTCAGTTTCTCTAACCAAATCAACCCCATGAATTTGTCTCTCACTAAGCTCTGTCCAATGTAAGGGAGTTTGAAACTTACGGCCATACAATGCCTCATACGGTACTATCTTTATACTCAACTAAAAACTGTTGTTATAAGCAAATTCGACCAATGGTAGATATTTCTCGCAACTACCTTCGAATTCTAGAACACAACATTGGAGCATATTTTCGAGTACCTGAATCTTTCTTTCAAACTGACCGTCGGTTTGCAGATGAAATATGATACTAAAGTTCAGCTTCATACCCAAAGCTGCTTGCAGCTTCTTTCTAAACCGCGAAGTAAACCTCGGATCTCTATCCGAAATAATAGAAATAAGTACTCCATGTAATCTTAGAATTTCGGCCACATACAATTCAGGTAACTTATCAAGAGAATAGTCTGTACGTACCGGGATGAAATGAGCAGATTTCGTCAACCTATCAACCACAACCCATATGACATCTTTCCTTTTTAGAGTCAAAGGCAAACCCGTTACGAAATCCGTCATAATCCTATCTCAATTCCACTCGGGCACCATCACTGGCTGAAGTAAAAGGCACTTAGTGTTCAGCTTTCACTTGTTAACAAATCAAACATTTCGAAATAAACTCTAAAATATCTCGTTTCATACCTAACCACCAATACAATCTCTTCAAATCATTGTACATTTTTGTACTACCCTGATGCTTAGATAAACAGCCATTATGTGCTTCATGAATTTTTTTTTTTGAATAAGTTCATCATTTTTCGGTACAAAAATTCTACCTCGAAACATCAAACAATCATCAGATCCAAAATGAAAATTTGAATCACTACCTGACTCACGAAGAACTCTTTTGGCTTGCAAATCACTGTCACATTTCTGAGCTTCACAAATTTGTTGAAGAAGTAATGTTCTAGCTCTCAACTCATCCAGGATCAAACCATTATCAAACAAAGTCAACCGTGTCTTCATCACTCTCAAAGAAAAAAAGTCTTTCTACTCAACGCATATGCGACTATATTTGCCTTACCCGGGTGGTAATCAATTTCTAGCTTGTAATCCTTCAGTAACTCGAGCCATCTCCGTTGCCGCAAGTTTAAATCTTTCTGAGTCATCAAGTATTTTAAACTATTATGATCAGTAAAGATATGGCATTTCTTACCATACAAATGATGTCTCCAAATTTTCAAAGTGAACATAATGGTGGCTAATTCCAAATCATGCATCAGATAATTCTTCTCGTGCGGTTTCAACTATCTCGAGGCATAGGCTATCACTTTGCCCTCTTGCATCAACACAAATCCTAATCCATTCAGTGACACATCATTATAAATCACAAACTCTTTTCCCGGCTCAAGTTGTACTAAAATCGGCGCCTTAGTCAATAATGCTTTCAATTTCTCGAAACTTTGTTGACATTTTTCAGACCATTCAAATTTAACATCTTTTTTGCAACAGCTTGGTTATAGGAGAAGTAATCATTGAAAATCCTTTAAAAAAACGTCAGTTATATCTAGCTAAGCCCAAAGAGCTTTTAACTTCAGATACATTCCTTGGCGGTTTCCAATCAACAATTGCCGAAATCTTACTTGGATCAACCCGAATATCATCACCTAAAACAATATGTCCCCAAAATCTGACTTCTTGGAGCCAAAACCCACTTTTATTGAATTTAGCAAACAATTTCTTATCTCTCAACGTCTGCAATACAGTTCTTAAGTGCTTAGCATGCTCGGACTCGTCTTGAGAATAAATTAGGATGTTATCGATGAACACAACCACAAACTTATCTAAATATGGTCGGAAGACTCTATTCATCAAGTTCATAAAAACAGCAGGTGCATTAGTTAGTCCGAAAGGCATAACAAGAAATTCATAGTGCCTATACCTTGTCCTAAAAATGGTTTTCGGCACATCCGCCTCTTTAACTCTTAATTGATAGTAGCCAGATCTCAAATCAATTTTTGAGAATACCGTTGCTTCTCTCAATTGATCAAACAAGTCATCAATCCTCGATAAAGGATATTTTTTTTATAGTCACCTTGTTTAGCTGTCGGTAGTCGATACAAAGCCTCATGGATCCGTCTTTCTTCTTTACAAATAACGCTAAAGCACCCCAGGGAGAAAAACCCGGTCTTGAAAAACCCTTATCCATCAACTCTTGCAACTGAGCTTTTAATTCTTTCAATTCAGTCAGAGCCATTCTATACAGAGCAATAGATATCGGTGAGGTCCCTGGTACTAAATCAATACCAAACTCAACTTTCCTAATCAGAGGTAACCCAAGCAACTCTTCTAGAAACACATCCAGATATTCACAAACTATCGGCACTGACTCAATTTTCAATTCAGACATCTTTGTATTCAACACATAAGCAAGATAAGCTTCACAACCTTTCCTTACATATTTTTGGGCAGATATCGAAGAAATCACAATAGGTAACTCACCCGAGTCATCTGAATCAATCCGAAAATTTTTACCATTTTCATATTTCAGTTCAATAATCTTTCCCTTACAGTTCACTATGGCATCATGCAGTGTCAACCAATCCATACCCAAAATAACCTCGAATTCATCAAATGACAACAACATTAAATCAGCTGGAAAACAGTGACCTCGAATCATCAAGGGAAGATTCTTGCAAACTCTATCAACTAATATATGTTTGCCTAAGGGGCTTGACACTCCAATCACAAACTTAGTAAACTCAACAGGTAAGCTCTTATTAGCTACCAATTTCACACAAACATAAGAATGGGTTGATCCAAGATCAATCAATGCAACTACATTAGTATTATAGAGAGAAAAAGTACCAGTGATAACATCGGTAGATGTCACTTCTTCTCGAGCATGAATGGCAAAGGCTCTAGCAGGTACTCGAGCTTCTGATCTCACAGCTGAATCCTTCATCACACCTTTACTACTAGTTTCATTTCCAGTATTCCTCGGTGGCCTACCCCTATTAGTAGTATTACTTGGCCTTACACTCTGAAATTTTTCTTTCTCAGCCATTTTGGGGCAATCTCGGATAAAATGCTCTTGAGAGCCACACTTGAAACAAGCCTGGTCATTCATCCTACACTCGCTGGGATATCTTCTTCTATAATGTTGACATTGGAGTCTGTTAGGTCTTACATTACCCACACTTGCCATTGAAGTGGCTTGAGATTTAAAACTCGAGTATTGCTTCCCGCGGTCTCTGTGGGAATACCCAGCTGATACATTCGAATGGGAATACATTTCTTTAGATTTCTTTAATTGAGATGGAAATGACTTACTCATCGGTCTTTTCCTCGAATCTCTAGCTTCACAATTGGCCTTCTTCTTCTCTTTATTCAACTCTTCAGCCTTACAAGCTCGCTGGACTAACACCACAAATTCTTTCAGCTCTAAGATCCCAACTAACACACGAATATCCTCATTCAATTCATCCTCAAATCTCTTGCACATGATAGCCTCGGTGGAAACACACTCTCGAGCATATGTACTAAGTTTGACAAATTCTCGCTTATATTTTGTCACTGACATTTGACCCTGTTTCAGCTCAAGAAATTCCTTACGTTTCTGATCGATGAACTGCTGACTAATTTATTTATTTCGGAACTCCTCTTGAAAGAAATTCCCATGTAATCCTATCTCTCAGTACCACTGATACTAGTGTATTCCACCAGTGATATGCAGAATCTTTCAGAAGTGAGATGACACACTTCAAACACTCATCTGGTGTGCAATTCAGCTCATCAAATACCCTGATAGAGTTTTCGAGCCAAAACTCGGCTCTCTCGGGATCATCATCCACATTAGCTCTAAAATCTTCGGCTCCATGTTTTTGGATCTTATCAACCAGGGGTTTGTTCATTCTTACAAATTCCATACCTTGTGGAGCTTCGGGAATCAGTCGAGGAATAGGTGGGGGTGGAGGAGGTTGGGCATTCGGATTTGTTCGAACAAACTCCGTATACCACTCATTCATCTTGTGGAGAAAGGCTTCTCTAACCCCTTCTCCCTAACCAACCATTGGAGGTATACTATCAGATGGCATTGCCCCTTGAGCGGGAGCCGATGCATTACTTTCAACGTCATCAACTTCAGCTCGATTGGGATCTATTTACTATATGAAAACACAATTTACAATTGTCAAGAGTCATCACATTATCACAGTTCATTTATGGCATGTATAGTTAGACTCTTTCACACGCTACGTTAGTATGATAATAGACTAAATCGTAGCTCTAATACCACTAAATGTAACACCCCTTACCCGTATTTGACGTCGAAATAGGGTACGAGGCATTACCGAACTTATACACAAGCAATCATATAAAATCGAGACATAAATTTCCATCCAAATTTAAAACTTTTCAAATTCATTCATATCATCCCTAAAATGAACCTACGAGGCCCAAAACATACATTAGAAGCGATTCAGGATCAAACTGAGAACATTAGAAAATTCAACAATACTTAGAAAATTTTTCACTAAATAGGGGTCACACGCCTGTGTGGTCACACACACCTATGTCCCAACCTCATGTAACTCTTTGACTTGTAACTCATGACCAAATTGAGCTCACACGGCCAAGTCACATGTCCGTGTGCTAGGCCGTGTAGAAAATTAATTTTCATAAAATAGGTGCAGACTTCACACGGCCAAGGCATATGCTTGTGTTTGAGGTCGTGTCGTCCACACGACTAAGACATACACCTGTGTCTCTGCCTATGTGCTCAATTCTGAGCATTCTGTTTTGCAACAATTAAGGTGCAGGGGACACATGGCCAGAACAAACGCCCATAGGGCAAGCCGTGTGTGAGACACACACCCGCGTGTCTATCTGTGTGGATAAAAAAAAAGGCTATTTACCAAGCCATTTTGTCACCCTTCCATGCACATACCTACACAACAACATACAACACCAATCCAAGCATATACATACAACCAAATCAACCATAACCAAAACATCAACACCTCATTCACATACTAACATTTATCATACGCAAACTTTACACACATATCAATTCAAAACATGCAAATTCCCACATCCATGAAAAGCATCATCATATATATATACTTATACCAATATTAGCCAATTTTCAAATGGCCATTTACAAGATGAATTACCAACCAATATAGGCCAACACATTAGGCCAATTCAAATATGACACATAACAAAATGACCAAACCCTTGTACATGCCATAACTCAAAATGTTAAATTCATTGGTACCCAAAATAATAAGTTGATAGTGTGAGTGGGTCTCCGACAGCCTCCGATCCCCGAGCTAGCTTGGTGACACTATAAGACAAATGAAAAGAAAATGGAGTAAGCTATATAACTTAGTAAGTTCCTCTGCAAATAATAAGCATCATAACCAAACATTTAACATACAATTAACATGATGATAATTGACATAAATATTATTAAGATCTTATAATCATAACTTACTCAATCATAACCTTACCGAGAGTTCATCACATAACGAGCTCTTTACGTATGAGTTTTACGTACATATATGAGTCATCTCAAATTGGATTTACATACAATTCATCTTTGAAATACTAATTAAATTACCCGTTGAACCACTTGTAATACTAAAGGATACTCGGGAGTCCTGTACACACGGTACCGTACCAATGCCATATCCTAGATATGGTCTTACATGTGAGCTCATATCGTTGCCAATAGCTCAGCTATGGTCTTACATGAGGTCTCATATCGATGCCATATCCTAGCTATGGTCTTACAGTAGTCTCATATTGATGTCATATCCCAGATATGGTCTTACACGTAGTCTTAGTAACCCTAATGTCATAACATTTGTATCCTATCTATTCCTAAGTTTCAACTAGGATTTCACGCTTCTCGAAACTTTGTTGAATACGTCCAAGGGTCAATTATAATTCATACAATAATAAACATTTAAAACATAATTTAAACAATACATTATTTACATACGAACTTACCTCAGTACAAAAATAGTAAAAATGAGACCTTATCGTCAAACACTTTGTTTTTTCCCCGATCTAGGTTTGAACCTCGTTTCTCTTGATCTATCATAAAAAATTTAACTCATTTAATATTCACATTGTTCAATTCAGCCCAAAAATTACACTATGGAAAATTTTACATTTTTGCCCCTAAACTTTAACATTTTTACACTTTGGTCCCTAGGCTCGTAAAATGAAATGGAATCAATTTATTTGATTCCCAAGCCTAGCCAAACCTCTTTCATTCTTACAATAGCCCAAATTTTCCATTCTTTCACATTTTTACTACTCATTTTATAACTTTTTACAAATAGGTCCTTTTAGACATTTTTATCGAAAATCACTTAGCAAAAGTCGTTTATCAAACATCAAACTTGCATAATCTACCATTAAACATCAAAATACACAATTTCTAACATGTTTCAAACCCTATACCTTAGTCATTTCTCAAATTAGTGGTAGAAATAGGTAAATCGAGTGATAACGACTTCAAAAATGTAAAGAGCATTAAAAGGGAACAAGAACGGACTTACAATCGAGCTTGAAAGATGAAAACCCTAGCTATGGTTCCCCTTTTAAATTTTCAGCCATGAGTAGAAGATGAGCAAAAAATGGTTTTTAATTTGATTATTAATTATTTTATTAACTAAATGAACAAAATGCCCTTCTCTTAAAACATTAAAATTCTCTTACTTCATGTCTATTTTTGTCCACAAACATAAGAAATGGTCAAATTACCACATAAGGACCTCTACTTTAAAGTTTCATAGCAATTAGACACCTTTATCATGTAGAACTCAAGTTTTGCACTTTTTACAATTTAGTCTTTTTTGCTAAATTGAGTGCTTAAACGCCAAAATTTTCGAACGAAATTTTCACAGAATCATTTTGTAAAATTGTAGACCCTAAAAATATAATAAAAATAAATTTTTATACATCGAATTTTTGGTCCCAAAACCACTGTTCCGACTAGACCCAAATCGGGTTGCTGCAACACGAGTGAGGATACGGGATGGGATACAGCTGTGTGTCCCTTTGTTCGAATGTTACATGGCCTGGGCTATGTCACACAGCCGTGTGACCCCTATTTTCACATTTTTTCAACTTTTTCTTAAAATTTCTATTTTGTTTCAAATTAATCCTAAATTGTTTCAAGCTAATTTTAAGGCCTCGAAGGCTCGATTTAGGGACAAAATGCATATGGTTGATTTATAGTAAGTTTAATTTATTTAATGTTATAATGTTAATTTTTTCAATTGTACGGTAATGCTCCATAACTCTAATCTGACGACGGAGATAGGTTAGGGGTGTTACATGTGCTTTGTGCGAGACAAATATGTATCATTCCCATTTTGAACCGAACAACCTTCTCCACTATATTTGCACCCTGAATTGCGTCGAGTGTGGGCTCGAGCAACATGAACCAAACACAGAACAATAAACAATTTAATTACTTGCAGTAGGAAAGTAATTATTTCAAATAGAAACTGATAAAGATTGCAATTCCCAGAAAATAGAATTTATTATTAGAAACTAAATTTCCACTACTTTCTAATAGTGTCATCTATTTATAGGGAGTAATAGAAGAATCCTAGTTGAATAAGAGTAATACAAATAAATTTATTTAATATAAAAACAATCTTCTAGTTTAACTAAAAGAAAGAGGGGTGCCACACACTCTCAATTCCCTTAAGGTTGTCGCCCCTCACATGTTTATGTGAGGTAGATTGGACCTCTCATGTATTGGGTCCAATTATATGTGTTTTCTAGACTTTTGACCCAACACTTTATAATTTAATCCAACCCAATATTTATTTTCTATTCCCAAAATAAATATTACTTATTTAATCAATTAAATTAATTAAATAAATTTTTTTATTAAATAATTTTCTCAACACAATTCTAATTTTGTTAAAGTCATGACGACTTTACCATAAAAGAATCTAGGAGGAAATATATTTAATTTCCATATTCAATGGATTCATAATGACTAATTAATTTTCTCAACCCTCATCATCTTTTTGTTCAGCAGATTCAATGTAATAGCCTGATTTTCAGTGGTGCCGTAAAAGGTAATTTTGGAACCCCATTTTCGTAAATCAATCTCGTTCAGTATAAAATATATTAATGTTTGGTCCATCAATTTTGTTAATTAAATAGTTAATTTAGTTATAGAGACTAAATTGTTAAAGTTCAATCACTATAAGTTTTTCATTGTCAAAAGGCTTTAGGACTTAAATTGTAATTAGATGAAAGTTTAAAATAGTAAATAAACTATTTTATAATAGGGATTAATGGAGATAATGGAATATTCCACTTTTATTAATTAAAGATGGATTAAGTTAATAAAGTATGATTAAATTAATTTAATTATGTGATTAAGGATTAATTAAGGTATATATATCAAACATTAATGGAATTTGTTCATCTTTTCTCTTCTTCAACCGTCCAAACTTAAGAAAAAAAAAGGGAGAACGATTTCCAAAGCTTTTAACATCCGACTATCAATTTTAAGGTAATTCCAAGTCATTTTCTTGTAATTTTTATGTTTTTAAGATCATGGAAGCTTGTTAGTTAGCCGATGTACCAATTTGTAAAACTGTTAAAGTTTTAAAAAGTTTCCATTGTTGATTTCTTGAAGAATTTGGTGTGAAATTGATATATTTTAAGCTAGATTATAAAAAAAGACTAGATTGTGACATTTAATTGTTAGTTTTGTACATATGGATTAAAGTGAATAAAATGTGAAATTGTTGTGAAATTTTAGTATAAATAGAAAGTAGAGTGTCCCTAATGAATGTATTTGAAGTCAGATTTTAAATCGA
The DNA here is from genome assembly GCF_007990345.1 of Gossypium hirsutum. Classification (NCBI taxonomy): domain Eukaryota; kingdom Viridiplantae; phylum Streptophyta; class Magnoliopsida; order Malvales; family Malvaceae; genus Gossypium; species Gossypium hirsutum. The sequence goes on along the minus strand of NC_053426.1, from coordinate 20,304,835 downwards.
GGTCAGGAATTGGAAGTTATTGCTATTTTGAATTTAGGGACTAAATTGAATAAAATATAAAACTGATAAAGCTTTAGAAAGTTTCCTTTGTTGATTTCTTGAAAAATATTTAAGCTTAGATTATGAAAAAGACTAAATTGTAACATTTAATTGTTAGTTTTGCACATATGGACTAAAGTGAATAAAATGTGAAACTGTTATGAAATTTCAGTATAAATAGAAAGTAGAAGGTCCCTAATGAATGTATTTGAAGTCAAATTTTAAACTGAGGTTAGGAATTGGAAGTTATTGCTATTTCGAATTCAGAGACTAAATTGAATAAAATGTAAAACTTTATGTAACGCCCCAATTTTTGGGAATTCTGTGAATGTTGGCATAGGTTTAATTATGTTAGTGGGCCTCTAGAAGGCCCAAGCTTAAGATAGAACCCAGCAATTTTAGTTAATTTTTGATCCATAAGAAAAAGGGGGTGAAATTATGAAATAGAACCTATGTGAAAATGTTTGAAAATGTTATAGGCTAAATTGAAGTGGCCAAATAAATAGGAGTGCAAAATAGGAGGATTTGCATGACAAACCTCCCATTTTACATGAAGTGGCCAGCCATCATGTTGTTGTAGACAAAATGTGCACTTGATATCCATAATTTATGGTACAAATTGATACAAATTGATAATGGGTTAGGTAAATGTTTCATGATAATGGGTTAGGTAAATGTTTCATGATAATAGGTTAGGTAAATGTTCCATTATAATGGGTTAGGTAAATGTTCCATGATAGGAATTTCATGTCTTTTGTATTAAAGAATTAAATGGATGAAATATGAAATTTTATTAAAAGAAAAAGGGGTGAAAAGAACAAGTTTTGTCCATCTTTGTTCATCATAGCCGAAAGTTAGAGAAGAGAAAGGAGAGGAGAAAGCTCTTGAATGTTCGGTTACTTGGGGAAGAAAATTGAAGGTAAGTTCATGGTAGTTTGCTTCTATCTTGATGTTCATGAGTTCTTCTTGATTCTACCTTAACTCTTGAAGCATATTTTGGTTTTTAGTTGTGTTGTGAGCATTTAGTCATGAATTAAATGAAGGAAATGGTTGTTGTTTCATGTCCTTTTGATGAAAAATGGAAGATAGGTGAAGTTGAGACAAACAAATGAGCATGCATGTGCCTTAGATGGTAAAGGGAAAAATTGGCTAACATGTTGTGCTTTAAAATGATGAAATGGAGATTATACTTAAGTAAAATCATATATATGTGATGATTGATTGGTGATATACATGTTTAAATAACATGCATGCAAGGTATGTGTGAAAGAGTGATTTGGTAATAAATCTGCTTGGGACAGCAGCAGTAATGTGACTTTGGAAAATCACCATAAATTGTGGAAGATGAATTAGAAGCTGAATAAATTATGTAATTAAATCTTAATGAGTCTATTTTCAAATGAAATAAACGAGAACATATTTTGAATTCTGTACAATGAGAAATTTGATTCGTAATGAAGAGTGGTCAGATTAGTCAAACAGTGAAACATGGGAAACTTTAAGAAAAATCTGGTATTGATTAGCTAAACCAAAAATTCTGAAAATTTTATGGATAGAATATATATGAGTCTATTTTCAGGTAAAATTAACGGAACTTGATTTGGAGTTTCGTAGCTCTAGTTATAAATGATTTAGTGACTATTGTTCAGGAAGACAGCTTGCAGTCAAATTATGATTATGTGGTTGGCCGAATATTGTAAGGGGTTAATACGTAGTTCGTATTTGAATAGTTAGATTAATGTGTTAGTAATCCAATTGTAGGCAGTTCGTGTGTGGATCTCGTCAGCATATCGTCGCAAACAGGTGTGTAACTAACACCCTCTTTCTTAGTCTGGATCGGCAAAAGTCGAAAAGCCGAAATGCCGAAAACCGGTATTTTGTAGATTTGCGAGTGTGCGAATGCTCGTGAGGTAAATCGATTAATGTTTTTGGTAGGCTGCAAAATTTGGACTGCAAAGTGCATGATTTCTGTGCCCTCGATATTTTTGGGCTTAATGGGCCAAAATTGGAATGATGGGCCAACGGGCCCAATTCGGTAAGAACCCTCGGTACGTGATTCTGTTAGTACGTGAAAAGTAAGAATATGCATGAAAAACCCTAAAATAGATAAATTACTGAAATACCTTTAAAAGTGGAAAATTTACAGTTTTACCCCTAGTAAATAAATTACCGAAATACCCCTAGGGTTAAATTGACCTAAATGCATGTTTGACTGTTGTTATTTACTGCATGCCATATTGTTATTATCTGATGCATGGGATTGGGATATTGACGAAGGAAGTACTGAAAGTAGCTTGTCCACTTACTGGAGGCTTTGCCTCAATTTAATGTTAACTGAGCAGCAAGGCTGCAACTGTGGAGTGTTGGGCTGGGTGGGTTGAGCTATTCCCCACATGGAGTGTAGGGCTGGTACGGGTGGAGTGTAATGGTTGGTGGGTTGAGTAGTCTCCCCAAATGGGCTTGCATATGTTATTGATGTTGCATGTATCTTGAAATGGGCCTATGGGCCATACTGTTATCTGAATAAGGGGCTAAGGCCCAGTTTATTGTAATCTGAAAAGGGCTCTGGTCTAGTACCACTGTTACCTGAATGGGCTTAGGCCCAATAGGCTTGAGCTGACTTGGGCTTTGAATGGGTTTTCCTTACACACTGAGTTTCCCCAAACTCACCCCTTTTATTTTCATCCACGCAGGAAATCCCCAACCATAGTGGGCTTGGAGCTGTGAGGAAATTCGGAGTGGCCACCCGTTCTGAAAAGTTTGGCTTTCTTCTGGTAAACTGGACATCTTATTATTTACGTTGAGGTTTGGGTTTTGAAATGTAATAAGGCCGCTTAATTATTTTTGATGGTTTTAATATGTATTTCTAAGATAGGTATTACTTATTTTAACTATTGAAATTGGATAGCTTTAGGGCGCATTTTCAAAAAAGAAAAAAAACAACAATTGATTTCAAAATAACACGACAACAAGCAAAGCTTACGCAATGAAAGTATTTTCCAAAATTAATCACTTTTCCTAAAAATGACTTAATCAAATCGGTTTCCTAGAAATATACATGACGTTAAGGTGTGGCAATGGCGGTTTGCATGTCTAGGATTGGATCCGAAGGGAGCTTGGTACTTAAGTAGTCCGATAGACTCACCTCCTTTTTTTTCCGGTTTCCTACCTGGTGCACAGCTTCCATTCACTTTAACCTATAATGAAATTATCTTTTAAAACACTAAGTAGGTTTTTCTGGATCAACAATATAAAATGTTTTGAACGCTTCGATGTGGCATGTCGGATCCGGCCATAACGTCTGGGCCGGGTTTGGGGTGCTACACTTTAAGAGTATCAAAAAATGATATTATATAGGTTCATTCAAGTCATGGCATAATGTGAAAATGTTTGGTATTGATGGATTGTATGGAATAATTGTATAGATCAAGAACTGGATCAAAACGGAGCTAACCGAGAAAAAGCTAGAATTGTTGATTAGTCCTCAAAGAATTAACTTGTTGGTGTTTTGATCAAGTAAGTTCATATGATATTTATTTACTTAGGTTGTTATGTATTCTTTAAATATTGAAGCCTTGTTTAACCTTAAAAGTAGAAATTGTGATAAAGCTGTTATCTGAACACTAATACGAGCAGTTTCACTTGCACTTGGCACTACTCGAGATTTTTAACTTGCCTTATTTGGAGTTGGTAATCTTTTGAACCAAAATAGTTTGGTTATGACTTAAATGATATTGTGAACATATGATGGCCCATATTTGAAGATTTGGTCTTTTAGAGAATCAAATCTTTGAAGATTGGGTTGATCCAAATCAAGAAAATCAGATCTATTGATTTGTGGAGATTGACATGAATGACTTGAATGACTTAAAGACATATATTGTAGATCTTAAATTTATTCTAAACTTATAAAGCCTTGTTATAAAGTCAATTTAGCGAGATCTTAACTTATATATTAATATCTTGTGTAAGTTAGAAGGGGGATGAGAGTTGGCATGTATTTTATTCATTAAGGAATTTGTTAGAGTATGCATTTTTGTAAGTAAAACAAGTGAGTCACTTGGTTTCACAAACTAATTTTTTCCCCTAAAAACTTAATGGAGAGAGATTTAAATCTTAAGTACAAAAGTGATTTAGACCAATGTGTAATAAAACTTCACGTCAGGATGTAGTGCCGTTAATGTTGTAATATCGTCAATGTACTTTTGATTTTTCGAACAAATTGGTTTAATAAAATTCCATCATTCACATTACTATCTTTTGTATAATGTCATCAACGATTTTTTCACGTAAACAAATATTAGCTCATTGAGTATCCAATGCTTAACTAATATTAAATTGCATTATGTGGTTGGATCATAATGTAAGAAGACAACTTATATTAGTAGATAATCTAAATGGTCCATAGTGTAATCAAATTTGAGCAAGTCAATTAAAAGACTATTATATCATCTATCAAATCCAATTAGGGAGATACCTTATCTTGGGTATTGAAGTGGATGATTGCAAAAAGATAGAAACATAGATGTGATTTTCTAGATTGACAGTACATCAGGCAGGATCCAAGTAGAATAAATCCTAGATCCCTTCATGGATTTATTCACTCATGACGTTAATAGTGTGACTTACCTCAATCTTGAGTAAGGTGATGGACTATGTGTGTGTGACTCGTGTACTTTGATGTATTAAAAGCCTGAGTTCAATTGATACTATAGTCGAAAGCTAGTATGTTGGGTGTACTACTTCTGCATGACATAGCTTCGCTTACAATAGTGGAATTTAGAGTGCAACAAAAGGTAAACGATATCCTTTCATCGACATTACATGATAGATGGAAAAGAAATGTAGTCACAGGTCATTTGTCTAAAGATGGATAATTTTATTACTATGTGTTAGTAATTGACTTTTTCATGAAGGAAGATGTAATGGATACCATGAGATAAAATATGATAATATTTTGAGGGTAACACACATATGATAAGGTCATTGGACAAGCACTTGATAAACAGCTTTTGTAATGGTATAACAAAGAGAGCTCAATCATGGTACTTTAGTAGAATGACTTCATGACTAAATAATGTTGTAATTAATAGACGAAAAGTCAAACCTTAAGTACAACTTATTTGAGTCTTAATTATATATGTCTCAATTGGTCCCTCTGCTAGCTTGGTATATTATTGATGGTTTGCATTGGACTCGATGATGTGAAAATATGAAAACGACAAAATAAGGAAAATAGATTGCATTGGCCACTATTCGCAATGAATGTGTTTTCTCACCACGAATAAAGAATGACTTAGAGATGAAATTAATTTATTCGAATTATTAGTTAATTGGATGATAATTAAATAATTTAAGTTCGAAGAGGAAATTAAATTAATTAGTCATTACAGTTTCATAAGAACAAGTTAATTAAATTTATTTATTCACATATTCTAATATGATAAAGTCATCATGATTTTAACGAATTTTAATGAGATCAGAATTGAGTTAAGAAAATAATTTAATTGAATTTATTTATTTATTTGAATAAATAATATTTTGAGTATAGGAAAATTGTTTATTGGGTTGAATAAATTATATGAGTTATTTTAAAGACAAGATAACGCATATATTTATATCCAATACATGATGAGGCCCAACTAGGCTTTGTACATAGCAGTGGGTGGAGAACCCTAGTCCAAGAAAAGGGTGTTGTCATTGCCTATATATATCACTCCTAGTAGGAGTGTGTTTTTCCTATTAAAATATTATTATTGGGTTACACCTTATTTAAGTGAGACTCTTGTTATTTTCTCTATAAATAGATTTTATGGGCTAGGTCAAATTACACCATTCACTTATAAGGTTACTCTTTCAAAATACAACGAAATTACTTCATACTAAATAATTCCCTTTTTCTTAAGTAACCGATTTTCAGCCCTAGAACATTTTCATCAGTTCGAGAATAGAGCCTACACTCTAGCCAACTAAGGTCGAGATTAGAGTTGAAGATTGAGAGGTTGAAAGTCAAGATCGACGTAATCTGCCTATCTAGAAAACACATTATAATTCGAGTAAAAAAGTTTATTGTTATAAATAACACAATAGCTCAATTTTAATAGAAAATTTTAAAATTTTCGTTGTGCATCAAACACATTTTCTAAACCGTATTTTTCCAACACTTAAATCGCTGTTTGTATAATGTTAAAGATAGTGAAGTATATCTTTAGACAAAACCTACAAATACAAGAAAATCGAATCACATAAATAATTATATCATATTCCTTTTTGTTTTGTCGTAGTTCCACTTCTTGTTGCCACCGCTCATGACATTGCTCTTAACACTGCTTGCAAAAATCAACCGAATTTTCGTAATTAAAATGCAAAACCAAGGTTGTCTAGTACCAAGGACCAAATTGAATTTGCCTTTGAGCCAAATCTATATTGTTTTTACTAACTAAGAAAAAGAAAAGAAACCGTAGCGGAGCATGTATCAAACTTACTTATGAGTTGGATTGAGTCATGATTTGAAATTTTTCTTAGTGTTTTATTTGAATTTGATCAAGAAAGTTTCATAATTAAAAAAAATTATTTTATTTTGGTTAAATATTTAAATAAACTTTTTAGAACTACTTACATAAGAATAATTTTTTTCAAAATGATCAAATAAGGATTAAATTTTTTTAAAGATACTCAAAAAAATTTATGCACTTCACTTCATTTTGTAATATAAAATTAAGTGAATACGGACGTGCATAGAATACAACATATGAAAATTGAGTTAAATACTATTTAAAAAATAAAAATAAAATTTGAAACTTAAAACTCGAAAAACCTTTATTTGAGCATATTAAAAAATGTTTGACCTTTATATGACTATTTTGAAATATTTAACTATTATGGGAGCTATTTATAAAAGCTTTACCTCGATTTTAGCATTTAACCATTTATTTCAATATTTTTAAAATTAATATTTTTTAAAAAAATAATTCAATTTTATGTAAAACCTTACCCAAGCCTAGACGTAGTGTAATGTGGATGGGGGTAGTGGGTGAAGGTGGCAAGTGATGTAGGTGGGGTGGTAACTGTGGGGTGGTAACTGTGGGGTCTGAGGCTAAGAAGATGTCCCTAGTCCAACCAGCTGGGCCTGCCCTTAAGGTCTGAACCCAAAATTTGGTGGCTTACGACAATGACACCCGTCACATGAGAGAAATGAGAAATGTGAAGGGTTCTGTGCTCTTCACTGGTTTTCTTTTTATTTATTTATTTTTGTTTTTAACTTTGGAGTCGAATATTGTTCTGAATAATGCAAGACATCCACTTGATCGGAGGTGGCCGAGTATTCAGCGGCGGCGGTGGAGGTGGCGGAGGAGATAGAAGGTTAGGACTGCAACACCAACAACAAAACAACCAGGCACTCAAGTGCCCACGTTGCGACTCACTTAACACGAAGTTCTGTTACTACAACAACTACGATCTCTCTCAGCCACGTCATTTCTGCAAGAGCTGCCGTCGTTACTGGACCAAAGGTGGTGTCCTTCGTAACGTCCCCGTTGGTGGTGGTTGCCGCAAAGCCAAGCGTTCGAAAACCAAGCCTTCATCCGAATCCACGACAGTCGCCGCCGCGGCCCTTGCACAGCCACAATCACAGCAACACCTTGATCAACGTAAAGCGAATTCTCATTCTAGCAGCGACAGTTCGAGTCTTATTGCAGCTAATTCTAAGGTTGCAGTGACAAATAAAAACAACAACAACGATAGTTCTACAGGCGGCATGGCGGAGGCGGTGTCGGCAGTAACGTCTCATTCAAACAATATAAATGTAAGCGAGTCGAAGTTGTATGGAAACCCCAACAATTTAGTCTTCGAGGCAGGATTACTGGAACAAAGATCAGAATCGGGGATTTTTCCGGAGATTGGGAGTTTTACGAGCTTGGTTACTTCGTCAAACAATGAAACGTCGTCGTTTGGCTTCGGTACGGTATTAAATGGGCAAGGACAGTGGCGGCAGCAAAAGATGATGAGTGTTGGAGGGGAGGAAATCACCGGGGAATTGCTCGATCAGACGATGCAGGTTGAGCTTTCAAATTTGCATGGTAGATCGGAGAGTGGATTTGGACCGTTGATTGGCAAGGGTGTGGAGATCAACCGTTCTTTGATCTTCCTAATGATGTTGACCAATCGTATTGGAGTCAAAGTCAAGGTCTGATCAAGATCATACGACCCTCTATCTACCGTAAATTGTCTCACTCTCACCCCCCTCCTTTTTTTTTTTTTCCTTAAATTATTTATTAACTATAAAAAAAATGAAACAAAGAAAAAAATGGAGAAAAAGAAAATCAAAGAAAGGCTCAAAGGTTGAAGTAAAGAAAGTGAAAGTTAAATTGATATATAGATCCGACTGTTTCTTGTGTAAAACGTTTGAAAGTTTTCTTAAATTTTTTACTTAATATTTAAGTTGAATTTTGGTGATTTTTGAAGATGTTTCCAGTTTGTTGATGCCAGTTTTTTTTAATACGACTATATTTTGGGGAGCAGGATTTTGTTGATGGTGTATCTGAATTCCATTAATGTAGATAAAAATATAGATTTCAGGTTTTAATTTATGATTGATATAAATGTAATAGTTTTACTTAAATATTCCTCTATATTTAATTATGATATTAGGAGATTTTAAACATATGCATGTAATTATTTTGAATTTTAATTTATATTTAACGCATTGTTAATTTTGATAATGAATTATGTGAAGGATAACAGTTTTTTTTTAAATAATCACCAAACATAAATAATACCAAAAAAAAATCAAATTAATCACTAAAATATATCCAAATTTAAATATTATAAAACTTAAAATAAAATAAAATATATTTTGTCAAAATAACTCTAATTGTATTTTTTAGTTATTTTTTTTCAAATTCTTTTTATTAATAGATTTGATAAAAATATCTTAAAAAGTTAATGTAGAATATTTAGAATATTTTTAATGAGATATAATCTACTACTTAAGTAATTTAATAAAATAATTATATATAAAAAATAATAAATAAATAAATCATGCATAAAATTAAAAAGATAATTAATAAATTAAATTTAAAATACTAAATGTCTACATTTATTTTAATTTTTTTAGATAATTATTTTTATTTTATTTAAAATTAAAAGTTATTTTTTTAACTTCATGATTTATTTATTTATTTTATTATTTTTTATGTATAATTATTCTATTGAGTTATCTAAATAATAAATTATATTTCATTAATTTAAAAAAAACAATTTGCAAAATAAAATAAAATTTATGACAAAAAAATCAAAAATATAATTAAGATAATTTTGAAAAAAAAATGTAAATGTTAATTAAACCAAATAATAATATGTGAAAGCTTAGAAAAGCCAAGGCTATTGCATATTGAAAATGGAAAAGGGAGGGATGGGTACTGGCAAAATGGAGGGAGTAGAGCCTACTATTAATGATGTAGTTAAGAAGTTGTTGTATATGGTGGGTCCGGGAAAGTAGTTAGTGGTCCCATTGCGACTATGACTCCACGTGGCGGTGGTGTTAATGGGTAGGGGCAAGTGGGTTAACCTCGTAGGCTGACTCTACCAGGGGAGGCGGGTGGGGCTGCCTCACTTGGGGGACAAAAATGTTCTCGCCTGCTCGCCAGAGAAGACGAGTACATGATGCCGTAACTTCACATCCAATTTCGTACAAACAATTATCACACTAATCATGCCCTGCACCGGAATTTGTTTTCAGGTTTTAAATATTTTTAATAGTAAAACAGCTTTTTTATTCATCCAGCTTCACCCATAACAGATTTGGGTTTAAATATTTTTGGTTTAAGCTTGTAAAAACTTCTTAATTTTTTTCAAAAAATAATAATAATAATTAAGTCATTTTTTTTTCACTCATTTGAGTATTTAAATTTTTAGAATTTATCAAAAAAACTCTTAAAATTTTAAAAAAAAACAATTAAGCCCCTACTTTTTTTTATTAAATTAGTTATTTGAACTTTCAAAATATATCAAAAAGACCTCAAACTTTTTCAGAAAAATCAATTAAACCATGCTTTTATTAAAAATTAGAAAAAAATATAAAAATTATAAAATATATAGAAATATAAAATTTTACAAAAATCGTAAAAAAATTATAAAATATATAGAAATATAAAAAAATTATAATATTTAATAAAATCATAAGAAAATTATTCAAAATATAAATAAATATAAATTTCGTAAAAGAAATTATAAAAGTTATTATAACAAAAGAAATTATAAAATACTTTTATTGATTTTTATTTTCTTATTTTTTTGCCACATGTCACATTGTATTGCAACACGTGGTGACTTTAATTAAAAAAAAACTATAGGTCATTAATTTCTTATGATTTTTATGAAAATTTACAATTTTTTTTATTTTTTACTATTTTTATAAAAAATTCAAGTTTTTAATAAATTCCAAATTTTTTTATATTTTTATTAAAATTTAATAATTTTATAAAAGTTATTATTTATTATTTTTATATATTTTTTTATAATTTTTAATAAAAGCAAGGGCTTAATTGCTTTTTTGAAAAATTTTGAAGGTTTTTTTTATGCATTTTGAAAATTCGAGTACCCAATTGAGTGAAAAAAACTAGTGGTTTAATTGCCTTTTTTGATGGCCTTTTTGATGCATTTTGAAAGTTCAAGTGCTCAATTGAGTAAAAAAAAAGAGAGGCTTAATTGCTTTTTTTTATTTAAGTTTAACGGTTTTTTACACCCTTAAGCCAATTAATAAATTTACTTATCTTGTACGTAACGGTATTTAACAAAATATCAAATTAAATGATTAAAAAAACAAAACCTTTAAGCACCAATTCGAAAAGCCTTTATTATTATTAGATTTTATCACATCTATACGATGAGTGAATGAAAATATTTTTATTAAAAATATTTTTATAGAAATATGTCAATAAATAATTATTAGTGGAGTAACAAGAATTTTTTATATTAATTTATTGGTGTTGTGTCCGATTTCTAAATAATGTTATTAATTTGTTTTATTTTAATATTATATAAAAGATTAAAAATGAAAATACTTTTATAATAATGTTAATTACCCTTTAAAGTAAATGTATTTTAGTAATTTTATAGTTAAATTAGTGTGGAATTAACTCATGTCACAAACTCAATAAGTCACTTTATTTATAATATAGATCTACCAATTTATATATTTTGTCTATGCTATCTCTTTGGGTCATTTGTGCTTTGGATGAAATAAATTTATAATATTTATGAGAATGGCCATGGAATTAAATGAAAGATTTATGAAGTTGAAAGAGGATATTGATGGGGGATGAGAGGATGATGGTGCGAGGGGGTGGGTTCGCCAGAGCATGTGCCGAAGCAAAAGTACATATTTTTCTTTGGAAAGTTGAAAGTCTTTTGCCATCTGTGGATCATGACAATGAATTTCACTACTTCAGCAACGTTTGCGTCAATGGGTGTGCGTATATTAAATGTGGGTTTTGGACACCCTTTGGGACTGGGCTTTGGACCATAGGGTTCTAGGTCTAGTGGGTTAGGGTGGTTTAAATTAGATGAGGGACTTATGTGGCTGGTTTTGGGGACATTGAACATTGCAATGGTCGGGGTTGAGCTTTGCAAGTGGACATGAGCTATGGGCCTGTGGGTTGCCCTATCTTAGTGCCTTGATAGGCTATGGATGGGACCATTTTTAGATTCATTGCCCATTGTCTCTCCAAGATTGCTTTCGTGTTCCAAATATGGACGGTTTGCACTTCTTTCCTTCTCTCATTATTTTTCAGTTTGACTTTTTAATAGGTTGGAATGTCGGCTGAAATTGCTTAATTGATGACATTTTTTTTAACACATAAAACTAGATTTTTTATTCGTAAGTATGCATGGGTTAATTTTATGTATTGTAGGTATGTACAAAAATGGTATTATTTATATTTAAAAAATTATTCTTCACACTTTTGTAAAAAAAATTTTTTTAAATATGTTTGAAGCAAGAAAAAAAATTCACTACCTACTTATTAATGTTATGTTTTGTTACTAATATAATAATATAACAACTACTTATTTAATACATATGTTCTAAAATAGTTGATTAAAAAATAAAAAATAATTAGTATAAATATAAGAAATCTTTAAAATAAAAAAAAAATTCTTTCTTTTTACCACAAATAAAATATGTAAGTGATTAAAAATTATAAATTGTAATTAATTTATAGTTAATTAATAACTAATATATATATAAAAAAATGCTCCAACCAAACACAACCTAAATCAGCTAAGGCTACAATATAAATATCGAGATTGATAGCCTAAAAATATGCACTTATATCATCTCATTTAATGGATGTGTGAGCTCCACTCTTTTTTACCACTTTTCCAATTCCATGAGTAATTGAAAGAATATCGTTAGTTGGTATTAGCTCAAAAAAAAAAAACAACTTTGGAAACTTATTTTGGTATTTTTCATATATGTTTTACCATTCGTGTTTATAGTTCGTGATAGTCCTTCTCGACAATGTCTTTTTTAAAGTTGGTATTTGCATTTCTCCTTAGGAATATAATATGCCTTACCATTACACTCATCATGTACGTGTTAATAACTTAGGAAAAACTTTAATCTATTCAACAAGTTACAAGTGTATATCAAATTTTTTAAAGGAAAACTAAAATTTCTAAGAGTATATCTTTAGATATTTTGGTATTCTAAACCAAAATTTCTAAAAAAAAATAATTAGGAATTACGGTATATAAAAAAATTCTAAGAAAATACCGATAACTTTATGGATAATTATGAAAATTAGGGTATATCAAAATCATATTACACAAGCTTTTACTAAAACTTTTAAGAGGATATCCTTAGATTTTTTTTATATATATAACATATTCTAAAAGAATACCAATATTTCTATGGATCCTCATTAAAAATTTTGGTATACTAAAATCATATTACAAATCCTTTACCAAGATTTGGTGTCAACGCATCTTGTTTGATTGATTTATTGAGTATTCATTGTTGTTTAGTTCAACACTCCTTTTAGGTATTACTTGGGGAGTTTCCATGATTTGCATGTGAGGATATTTTAGGATAGTGATGTAATAATTGGGTTCAATATTAGAGTTACAATTATCCGTTGTTGTAAAGGTAAATTAAGCTTTAGTTAATAGGTGATTAGGTTTAATTATTGAATATAATCATTCTCTAAGCGAGATTTCATAGAGTAGGACTGGTAAATCCAAACTATGTTAATAAATATTCTCTCATTATTTTGCACCAAGAAATATTGCCAAACTTTTCAAACACACTTTTGAACCTCAATAATGAACTGACCTTAAACATAGTCATGGATTGGATTGAGTTGGGTTCGGATAGGCCGATGAAAAATTTTAGGCCTGTTTTCTAGGCTCAACTTGAAAAATAGGCCTAAACTTTTGCCCAAGTCCAGCCTAGATTAAAAATGCTAAACCCAAGCCCGATTTGATCCTCCCATATTAAATTTTTTAGATTATTATTTTTATATAAAAAAATTTAAAAAATATAATACATCAAATACACTAAAAATATTAAAATAAATGTTTCCCAACAAATTGAAAATACATTAAAAATACTTCTAAAATAGTAGCAAAATTAACAATAAAATAAGAGTTATACAATATCCAAACAATAATAATAGAATAGTACTAATATAATAGCGAAATAGCATTAAAACAGTAGCAAAATGGCAACAAAACAACAACAAAAAAGAAAGTTTAGGCTAATTCGAGTCGGGCTGCGGATCAAAAAAATCCTACTCGAGGCCCGACTCGTTTAGAAAGCAGATCTTATTTTTTATCCAAGCCAATTTTTAGGGCTTATATTTTTCCTCAAACCTTCCTATGTTTCGAGAGAGCCTTCAGGCCTGGGTGGGTGGCCTAACCTATGATCAGGTTTAGCTGACCCTAAAACAAACATTAAATAAAAAAGTTTCCATTATAAAAAGCATGCTTCTTATAATTAGATTTTTAATCATCTATAATACTCCGTACTCGATTTGATAACATATCCGAACAACAAATTTCACATAAAAAAATTCAAAACCTTTTCATAACATTCAAACACTTAATTTATTATTATTGGACTCAATTTCAAACTTTAAATTTAATTTCGTAACCTTAAAACTTAATTTTCACACTAATTTATCACAAAATTCATATACGTAACCTAAACAAGTATTCCAAATCACATACAAATTATAGCCAACCTAACTTAGCAAATTTTAAATTTTTATATGATTATTTCCATTTGATAGAATTTAATATCTTAACTTAATTTCAATATTCAATATTTTCATGTAACACCCCAAACTCGGCCTAGACGTTATGGCCAAATCTGGAGATGTCACATAAAAGGGATTTTGAATACGGCCCTAACTCGATAAAACTTTAAGCTCATAAACCCTTATTTGCTTTCATTAATTCAAAATATAATTTCAAAAAGTCTACTCACTTCAAAACATATCATTTTAGCGGAAGCTTAGAAAAACCGTCACGTTTAAGGAAAACAATTCACATTTTTAGAAAACCGTGTTTTTAGTAACCCGTTGTTTTGAAAGAAAACATTTTGTAAAATCTGTTTAAGATTTAGAAAACCTGTGCTTTTGGAAAAATCTGAGTTATACCACATTTTTGCAGTTATATAGTCATGAAATCACATTCTATCTCAAATTAAAATAAAATAGTCCGTAAAGTCCAAATTACATAAAATAAACCCAAATTAAACCAGAACATAAAATGTAATTATATTTATAACTAGTTTGAACATTTGGTCACCGAGGGACTCCGCAGCACCGATCCGCCTAACTCTGTGGATTACCTGTACGGATTAAACGGATAGGAGTGTGTTTACGTAAACTCAGTGTGTAACCCAATAGAATTAAGCATGCACACAACCAGAAAATCAGAATCAGACAAATATAGATTCGGGCCTAAGCCTATTACAGTCACAGATGCATGTTTGGGCTTAAATCCATCTTAAATACAGATATAGATATACAGTCATCATCAGAAATCAGATATCCTACCCCCATCCTCTACACACCATCTCCGACCATCCCAATACACCATGTGGGGTTTAAAACAATCACCTAGCCCTACACACCATATTATACTGATGCGGCACATAACAAATATACGCAGCCGTGCTGCCAGATAATAGGAAAAATTCCCTTTCAGAACACCTCATCCATTATAACAATCCCACCCAATAACAGTAACAAAATAGAACATGCATATAGAATTACAGATAATACATGCTTAACATGCTTATAAAAACAAATAGTAGATATACATTGCACAGACATGCTCAGAACAGTACATCAGTTAGCAGAACGCATAGCTTTGGGGTTAGTAAGCCTTTACCGACCCTACGTTAGGTCCACAGTCGATTAGGACGACCCATGCGACCCTATGAAAAATTTCAGTATATGTGGGCCCACACTCCTAAATTGGCCTTGCCTATTTGGATCACAGGGCTTAGCCCAGATATCACAAGCCCGTGTAGGCCCACACGCCCAATTTGGCTTAGCCCGTATGGCCCACACGGCCACACCTCGACCATCACACGGCCGTGTCTTGCACACAGCCTAGCCTTCGTCGATCACACGGCCTACCACACGGCCTACCACATGGCCGTGTGGTGTTGACGAATTGCAATTTCAGCTTTCATCGAATCCTCTTTTTTTTGTGTTTCGGTACACACCTGGTATCGATTCACTGCGAAACCACTTTCGAGCCTTCCAAAACCTAAAAGTCAATGAAGCAACACTCAAATTTAGTCTTTATACACGATTAAACTGAAAACTCGAAACCAATCATATCTCAAATTAAGCACCTACCGCTTACCCCAACACTCTAAACAAGTAGCTACTATTCTGCAGAAGAAGAATAACAAACTCATTGATTCGCTGTTGCCCAAAAACATGACTAAAACCCTAATCAAAATTAGAAAAGCACAGGTTACAGCACAACAAAGCCCCACTTACCAGAACATGCGACGAAAACAAAAATAGTGAAGAAAACAGAGGTGACGGCTAATAAACAGAATTCAAAACCAAATGGGAGAAGGGAAGAACAATAGAGAACAGAAGACTAATGTCAGATTTTTTTCTTAGGAGGAAGGAGAAATTTTTGTAAAAAAAAAAGTCAATTTTGATAATCCCCAAATCCCTTATTTTCCTCCCACTAACTCTCACTCTCATACTTTCAATATAACTAAAACTCTTCCTGACAGCAGAACAAAATTAATACCCACGCTAACGCAGGGATTTAAACTCAGGACTTCCAACACCCCAACTCCCTTACCACTTGAACTAGCAGACTCATTCTAATATGGAATTACAGACATTTAAATATGAACCCACTAAGTAAGTATAAGGCTTAAGTCAGAAAAATACCAAAATTTACTAAAGCTAAGGCTTGAACTTGGGACCTCACATATACACACACCTAGAACACTCAACCACTGAAGCAGATACACATTTGTGTGAAAAAAATACAGAAACCTAAACAAATATTGGGGCGTTAAAACTCTACCCCTTAAAAGAAATTTTGACCACGAAATTTACTTGATCAAAACAGTTGAGGATACTGTTGATGCATCAAGTTTTCACGTTCCCACGTGGCCTCTTCAGTGCCATAATTCCTCCACAGGACCTTCACCAATGGAATGGAGTTCCTTCTCAGAACCTTAACGTCACGTTCTAGAATCTGAACCGACTCCTCCTCAAAGGTCAAGTTTGGTCTAACCTCGATCTCTTCCATTGAGACAATATGAGATGGATCCACCTCAACATCGAGACGTGAAACATATCATGAATACGGTCCAATTCAGAGGGAAGCTCCAACTGATAAGCAATTGGTCCCACACGTTTCAGAATTCTGTAAGGTCCAATAAAGCTGGGCTCAACTCGCTCTTCTGGCCAAACCTTAGAAGTTTCTTTCACAGAGAGACTTTAAGAAACAAAAAGTCCTCTACAGAGTACTCAATCTCACATCTCTTCAGATATTCATACGATTTTTGCCTATCAAAAGCCGCTTTTAAATGATCCCGAATCAGTCGAACCTTATCATCAATTTCAGAAACCAACTCAGGACCCAAAACTCACCGTTCGCCTAACTTAGTTCAACACAAAGGTGTTCGACACTTACGACCATACAGAGCTTCGTAAGGTGCCATCTGTGTAACCCCCCCACGCCCGAGACCATCTCCGGAGTCGATCTTGAGGGGTTACCGAACAATATTTATCAAATTAAGAACTTCAAATCATTTATTTCTACATTCACAGCTTTCTAACTACCCGCGTCACAGTTACAAGAAAAATCATATCTCGAGTTACGAAACTCGAAATATAGATCCGTAAATTTTCCCTAAATCTAGACTCATATATCGATTTACTAATTTTTTTTCTAGAATTTTTGTTTGGGCCAATTAGTACAGTTTATTAGTTAAAGTCTCCCCTATTTCAGGGTTCGACTGCTCTGACCTCTATGTATTACAAATCAGATATTTCTCTATACAGAAATTAAATGACTACGAGGTTTGTTTCTCTTAAAACTAGACTCAATAAAGAACCTGTACATATAAAGAAAAACTTCTAATTATTTTTGTAAAATTTATTATGAATTTTTAAAGTCAGAACAAGGGATCCAGAAATCACTCTGGCCCTATTTCACAAAAGTTTAAATATCTCATAAAATATAATTTATATGCCTGTTTTGTTCAATCCACATGAAAATAGACTCATTAAGCTTCAATTTCATAACTTATTAATCATTTAGTTCCATTTATACTATTTTTAGTGATTTTTCAAATTCATGTCATTGCTGAAGCAATATTCTGTTTTAAGGCAAGTTTCATCTTTCCATGAATTTTTATGAACTAGATAACCTATTAAACTTCCATAATATTAAACATGATCTAAATTAGCCATCACCATGACTTATCAATATCAAACATTTTCTCAACCAAACATGGCCATATCATAAAATTATTTACACAAAATAAGTATATTGCTATACATGCCATACTTAAGTTTTACAAGCCATTTACCCAGATGAAAATCCTTTGGATAGTGTGATCGAACCTTCGACCCGTCCCGATTCCTGAGCTGGCTTGTTCAAAACTATAGTAAATAAAGAGGAGGGAGTAAGCATAAATGCTTAGTAAGTTCATATGTAAATAACAAGTAACATAACAATACAAATATACCAAACAACTTTAGCATGGTATCACCAAAACATATATCACATTTCTAAACATCATTCCTCATCTTACCACCTTATCATTGTTGTATCTATTTTCAACCCGAGGGTTAAGAACATACCTGTCCAAAGTGTCAATTTCACAACACTTACCAAAACGTCGCTTGCATCTTAAGTGTTCTTCCATTTCACTAGAAATTTCACCCGTTGAACACATCGGAATACAACTCGGATACACGGATAATTTGCACATAAGTGCCTCATATGTAATCAAGCTACCATGTAACCCGCCCATAAGTGAACTCAGACTCAACTCAACGAGCTCGGGCGTTCGCATCCATAAGTGAACTCGGATTCAACTCAACGAGTTCGGATGCCTAGTTACATTTCACGAACTCGGACTCAACTCAACGAGTTCGAACATTCGCATCCATAAGTGAACTCTGACTCAACTCAACGAGTTCGGATGCTCAACCATCCTAGTGACATGTCACTTGTATCCTAATCTATTCCTAAGGTTCAAACGGGCGTTTTCCTCGATCACACATCTTTGCCGTCTTCCACGGAATATCGAAATCGGTACTTCGGTGATAGTTCATACTCATCAAGTAATTCACATAATTACATATTATTCAACAATAACCACAAAGCATAATATTTCATGATAATAATCAGCATCATATCATATAAACAACATTAGATTGCTTAAAATGACAATTATGTTACTACATTTACACATGAACTTACCTTGGTACCAAAATATAAAGATTTTGCAATTTAGTCCACAATCTTTTCTTTTCCTCGATCGCGACTTGAATCTCGTTTTTCTTGATTATGGAGCTTGGAAGCTTGAAACAAACCCTAGCTATGGAGAACCTTTGAAATTTCGGCCTAATGAAGAAGATGGACAAAAATTGGCTTTTAATTTTTTTTAATTCATTTTAATAACTAAATGACCAAAATACCCTTACTACTAAACTTTCCAAAAATTCCTTCCATGTCCTAATTTTGTCCATGAACTTAAAATTGGTCAAATTGCTATTTAAGACTTCCTCATTAATATTCTAAAACAATTTCATACTAAAAACTTCTAGAATGCAAGTTTTGCAACTTATTCGATTTAGTCCCTACTTTCAATTTAAACACTTTAGGCATAGAATTTCATCACGAAATTTTCACACAATCATGCAATCATATCATAATCATCAAAATAATTATAAAATTATTATTTCTATCTCAGATTTGTGGTCACAAAACCACTATTCCGATTAAGCCCTAGTTCAGGATATTACAACTCTCCCCCCCCTTTTAAGGATTTTCGTCCTCAAAAATCTTACCGGTAAACAGGTGTGGATACTGGTTTCTCATAGTTTCTTCAGGTTCCCATGTAGTCTCTTCTACCCCATGCTTTTGCCACAACACTTTCACAAGTGTAACACTTTTATTTCTTAGTTGTTTGACTTCTCGAGCTAAAATCTTAATCGGTTCTTCTTCATAAGTCATATCTGGTCGTAGTTTAACTTCTGTCGGTAAAATTATATGTGAAGGATCTGAACGATACCGACGTAACATAGATACATGAAACACATCATGAATCTTCTCTAATTTAGGTGGTAACGCTAGCCAATATGCTACCGGTCCAACTTTTTCAATTATTTCATACGGTCCAATAAAACGCGGACTTAACTTGCCCTTTCGTCCAAATTTAAGGTCTTTCCTCCATGGAGACAATTTCAAAAATACCTTATCACCAACTTGAAACTCCATTTCTTTTCGTTTCAAATCCGCATAAGATTTCTGTCTATCTGAAGCAGCTTTCAAACAATCTCGAATCACTTTCACCTTTTCTTTGGTTTCTTTTATTAATTCAACTCCATAAATCTGACTTTCCTTGAGTTCAGTCCAATACAATGGCGTCCAACATTTACGACCATATAATGCTTCATAAGGTGCCATATTCAAACTTGTCTGATAACTATTATTATAAGCAAATTCTACCAATGGTAAGTACCTTTCCCAACTATCTTGAAATTCCAATACGCAACATCTGAGCATGTCTTCAAGAATCTGAATTACTCTCTCTGATTGTCCATCAGTTTATGGATGAAAGGCAGTGCTGAAATTTAACTTTGTACCTAATGCTTCTTGCAACTTTTTCCAAAACCGTGAGGTAAACCTCGGATCTTTATCCGAAATGATTGACAAAGGTATCCCATGAAGTCTAACAATCTCTCGGATATACAATTCAGCTAACTTATTAAGAGAATAATCTGTACGTACCGGAATAAAATGAGCAGATTTAGTCAGTCTGTCAACTATTGCCCAGATGGCATTTTTCTTCCCTGGAGTTAACGGCAATCCTGATATAAAATCCATAGTAATCCGATCCCATTTCCATTCAGGAACCATAATAGGCTGAAGTAATCCCGAAGGTACTTGGTGTTAAGCTTTCACTTGTTGACAAACTAAGCACTTTGATACAAACTCAGAAATATCTTTTTTCATTCCACTCCACCAGTACATTTTCTTCAAGTCATTATACATCTTCGTACTGCCCGGATGAACCGCTAAACAACTATTATGTGCTTCATGCAAAATCTTTTGAATCAACTCATCATTTTTCGGTACACAAATCTGATTTTTAAACATCAAACAACCATCAGAACCGATTCTGAAATTTGATCCCGTATCAGCTTCACACTGTTTTCTTTTGGCTAGCAAATCTTGATCATTTTTTTGAGCTTCAGAAATCTCTTGTAAAAACATTGGTCTTGCTCTTAACTCTGTTAGAATCGAACCGTCATCTGAAATTTTCAACTGAGTGTTCATAACTCTCAAAGCAAACAACAACTTTCTGCTTAAAGCATCGGCAACCACATTCGCTTTTCCCGGATGATAATCGATACCAAGCTCGTAATCTTTCAATAACTCTAACCATCTTCGCTGTCTCAAATTCAAGTCTTTTTGTGACATCAAGTATTTAAGACTTTTGTGATCGGTATATACTCGGCACTTTTCACCATACAAATAATGTCGCCAAATCTTCAAAGCAAATACCACCACAACCAATTCCAAATCGTGAGTAGGATAATTCTTCTCATGAGGTTTTAACTGTCTCGAAGCATAAGCCACCACTTTTCCTTCTTGCATGAGTACACACCCCAAACCATTTAGAGAAGTATCACTATACACCACAAATTCTTTACCTGATTCGGGTTGTATCAACACTGGTGCTTCAGTTAATAACTTTTTCAATTCTTCGAAACTCTGTTGACATTCTTCCGTCCATTCAAATTTAACATCCTTTCGGAGTAGTCTGGTCATAGGAGTAGCAATTATAGAAAATCCATTTACGAACCGCCGATAATACCCAGCTAGCCCCAAGAAACTTCTAACTTCAGTTACGTTTTACTAGGATCAACCCGTATACCATCACCTGAAACAATATGACCCAAAAAATCCAACTTCCCGGAGCCAAAATTCACTTTTACTAAACTTAGCATACAGCTGCTTATCTCTCAAAGTTTGCAAAACTATCCTCAAATGCTCAGCATGCTCTGTCTCATCTTTTGAATAAATTAAAATATCATCTATAAACACCACAACAAATCTGTCCAGGTATGGCCGAAATATGCGATTCATTAAGTCCATAAACACAGCAGGAGCATTTGTCAACCCGAACGGCATAACTAAAAATTCATAATGACCGTACCTTGTTCTAAAAGCAGTTTTAGGCACATCTGACACTTTTACTCGCAGCTGATAATACCCAGATCTCAAGTCAATCTTTGAAAACCATGTCGCTCCTTTTAGCTGATCAAACAAATCATCAATTCTCGGCAACAGATACTTGTTTTTGATTGTCACCTTGTTTAACTGCAGATAATCAACACATAATCTCATAGAACCATCCTTCTTTTTCACAAATAACACGGGAGCACCCCAAGGTGAAAAACTCGATCTCACAAAGCCTTTATCAGTCAACTCTTGCAACTGCGACTTTAATTCTTTCAACTCTGTTGGTGCCATTCTATATGGAGCAATCGAGATCAGAGCTGTTCCCGGTATCAAATCTATACCAAATTCTACTTCCCTGACTGGAGGCAAACTCGGTAATTCTTCTGGAAATACGTCCGCAAATTCACACACAACCGGCACTGATTCAACTTTCTTTTCAACTTTTTTTGTATTAATTACATACGCCAAATAAGCTTCATAACCCTTTCTAAAATATCTCTGAGCCGACATCGAAGAAATCATACTAGATAATGCCTCTGATTTGTCTGGCTCAACCCCCAGAATTTCACCACTTTCACACTTTAATTCTATAACCTTTTCTTTGCAATTTATTATAGCATCATGCAATGTCAACCAATCCATACCCAAAATAACATCAAATTCATCAAACGGCAACAACATC
The DNA here is from genome assembly GCF_007990345.1 of Gossypium hirsutum. Classification (NCBI taxonomy): domain Eukaryota; kingdom Viridiplantae; phylum Streptophyta; class Magnoliopsida; order Malvales; family Malvaceae; genus Gossypium; species Gossypium hirsutum. Next base: position 20,282,136 of record NC_053426.1, on the reverse strand, counting down.
ACGTCAGCCGGAAAGTAATGACCCCGAATCATTAAAGGGCATTTCTTACTTACTTTATCAACTATCACGTATTTGCCTAGTGGATTCGACACTCTAATCATAAATTCTGTGTTCTCAACAGGTATATTCATACTAGACACCAGTTTCATGCATACATATGAATGAGTAGAACCAGGATCAATCAAAGCAATAACATTAATATCATAAATAGAAAATGTACCGGTAATCAAATCGGGTGAGGAAGCATCTTCACGCATTTTAATAGCATAAGTTCTAGCCGGAGCTCTTCCCTCAGATCTAACTGCTGCATCTCTGGCTACATTCTTACTGCTTGTTTCACTTCTAGCTTTTCTCGGATACCTTCCCCTCGAGTTTGCACCACTAGCTTTTACACTCTGAAATTTTTCTTTCTCAGCTCTCTCTGGGCAGTCTCTAATAAAATGATCCGGAGAACCACATCGAAAACATTCATTTGCTCTGCACGGACCAAAATGATTTCTACCACACCGCTGGCACTCAGGTTTAACAAATCTCGTATTTCCCACACTAGCCGCAGAAGTAGTCTGAGATTTAGGACCCACATTCTGCTTCTTAAAATTTCCATATGATTGCCCAGCTGAAACTTCGGAAGGAGGATTCATATTTCTTGACTTTGCGGGTTGCTGTGAAGGTGCATTACTCATTGGTCTTTTCTTCCAATTTCGTGTTTCAGATTCTACCTTTTTCTTTTCCTTCAGTAGTTCTTCAGCCTTACAAGCTCGATCAACCAGTACTACCATTTCTTTCAGTTCAAGGATCCCGAAAAATACCTTAATGTCTTCGTTGAGCCCGTCTTCAAATCGTCGGCACATCTTGGCTTCTGTAGGAACATATTCCCTGGCATACTTACTCAATCGAACAAACTCTCTTTCATATTCTGAGACTGTCATATTACCTTGCTTCAGCTTAAGAAACTCTTTACATTTCTGATTAATAAATCTTTCACTAATATATTTCTTCCGAAACTCTTCTTGAAAGAATTCCCAGGTTACCCTCTCGTTCGGTACCACCGAAATCGAAGTCTTCCACCAATTATAGGCTGAATCTCTCAACAAAGATGTAGCACATTTCAAACATTCTTCAGGTGTACAAGATAATTCATCAAATACCCGGACAAAATTTTCAAGCCAGAACTCTGCTTTCTCTACATCATCATCAATATTTGCTCTAAATTCTTCAGCCCCTTGTTTACGAATTCTATCAACGGGGGTTCTATGAAATTTTATCATATCCACTCCTTGAGGCATCGGAGGCATAGGTTGAGGAATTGGGGGAGGTGGGGGAGGTCGTACATTTGGGTTCGTACGAACGAACTTAGTGTACTATGCGCTCATCATTTGGAGAAAGGCTTCCCGATCCCTTTCTCCTCCTCCCTGACCAATAGTAGGAGGTGGGTTTTCAGTCGGCGCTGCCCCTTCAGCCGGAGCTGGCGCATTACTCTCTACTTCATCTGCCATAGCTGGATCGGGATCCATTTACTATATAAAAATCATTTAAAAAGGTCAGAAGTCGTTACACTATCACAATTCATACATATGGCATGTATAGCAAAATTCGTACTAAAACACGTAGTCCGAGAATCGACTAAACCTGTTCTGATACCACTAAATGTAATGCCTCCACGCCCGAGACCATCGCCGGAGTCGAGCTTGAGAGGTTACCGAACAATATTTATCAAATTAAGAACTTCAAATCATTTATTTCTACATTCACAGCTTTCTAACTACCCGCGTCACAGTTACAAGAAAAATCATATCTCGAGTTACGAAATTCAAAATCTAGATCCATAAATTTTTCCTAAATCTAGACTCATATATCTATTTACTAATTTTTTTCTAGAATTTTTGGTTGGGCCAATTAGTACAGTTTATTAGTTAAAGTCTCCCCTGTTTCAGGGTTCGACTGCTGTGACCTTTGTGTATTACGAATTAGATTTTTCTCCATACAGAAATTAAATGACTATGAGTTGTTTCTCTTAAAACTAGACTCAATAAAGAACCTGTACATATAAAGAAAAACTTCTAATTATTTTTGTAAAATTTATTATGAATTTTTAAAGTCAGAACAGGGGATCCAGAAATCACTCTGGCCCTGTTTCACAAAACTTTAAATATCTCATAAAATATAATTTATATGCCTATTTTGTTCAATCCACATCAAAATAGACTCATGAAGCTTCAATTTCATAACTTACTCATCATTTAGTTCCATTTATACTATTTTTAGTGATTTTTCAAATTCATGTCATTGCTGCAGCAATATTCTGTTTTACGGCAAGTTTCATCTTTCCATGAATTTTTATGAACTAGATAACCTATTAAACTTCCATAATATCAAACATGATCTAAATTAGCCATCACCATGACTTATCAATATCAAACATTTTCTCAACCAAACATGGCCATATCATAAAATTATTTACACAAAATAAGTATATTGCTATACATGCCATACTTAAGTTTTACAAGCCATTTACCCAGATGAAAATCCTTTGGATAGTGTGATCGAACCTTCGACCCGTCCCGATTCCCGAGCTGGCTTGTTCAAAACTACAGTAAATAAAGAGGAGGGAGTAAGCATAAATGCTTAGTAAGTTCATATGTAAATAACAAGTAACATAACAATACAAATATATCAAACAACTTTAGCATGGTATCACCAAAACATATATCACATTTCTAAACATCATTCCTCATCTTACCACCTTATCATTGTTGTATCTATTTTCAACCCGAGGGTTAAGAACATACCTGTCCAAAGTGTCCATTTCACAACACTTACCAAAATGTCGCTTGCATCTTAAGTGTTCTTCCATTTCACTAGAAATTTCACCCGTTGAACACATCGGAATACAACTCGGATACACGGATAATTTGCACATAAGTGCCTCATATGTAATCAAGCTACCATGTAACCCGCCCATAAGTGAACTCGGACTCAACTCAAGGAGCTCGGGCGTTCGCATCCATAAGTGAACTCGGACTCAACTCAACAAGTTCGGATGCCTAGTTACATTTCACGAACTCGGACTCAACTCAACGAGTTCGGACATTCGCATCCATAAGTGAACTCGGACTCAACTCAACGAGTTCGAATGCTCAACCATCCTAGTGACATGTCACTTGTATCTTAATCTATTCCTAAGGTTCAAACGGGCGTTTTCCTCGATCACACATCTTTCCCGTCTTCCACGGAATATCGAAATCGGTACTTCGGTGATAGTTCATACTCATCAAGTAATTCACATAATTACATATTATTCAACAATAACCACAAAGCATAATATTTCATGATAATAATCAGCATCATATCATATAAACAACATTAAATTGCTTAAAATGACAATTATGTTACTACATTTACACATGAACTTACCTTGGTACCAAAATATAAAGATTTTGCAATTTAGTTCACAATCTTTTCTTTTCCTCGATCGCGACTTGAATCTCATTTTTCTTGATTATGGAGCTTGGAAGCTTGAAACAAACCCTAGCTATGGAGAACCTTTGAAATTTCGCCCTAATGAAGAAGATGGACAAAAATTGGCTTTTAATTTTGTTTTTAATTCATTTTAATAACTAAATGACCAAAATACCCTTACTACTAAACTTTCCAAAAATTCCTTCCATGTCCTAATTTTGTCCATGAACTTAAAATTGGTCAAATTGCTATTTAAGACCTCCTCATTAATATTCTAAAACAATTTCATACTAAAAACTTCTAGAATGCAAGTTTTGTAACTTATTCGATTTAGTCCCTACTTTCAATTTAAGCACTTTAGGCATAGAATTTCATCATGAAATTTTCACACAATCATGCAATCATATCATAATCATCAAAATAATTATAAAATTATTATTTCTATCTCGGATTTGTGGTCACGAAACCACTATTCTGATTAAGCCCTAATTCAAGATATTACAATCTGAATGCTAGACTGGAAACTGTTATTGTAGGCGAACTCAGCTAGAGGTCGATAATCCTTCCAATTACCTCGAAAATCAATCACACAACTCCAAAGCATATCCTTTAGTATCTAAATCACCCTCTTAGGCTGACCATCTGTCTGAGGATGGAACGCAGTACTGAAGTCCAAACTTGAACCTAGAGCCTCGTGCAATTTCTTCTAGAACCGAGAAGTGAAGCGAGGATCTTTATAAAAAATGTTCGAAATAGGAACCCTATGTAGTCTTACAATCTCAGAAATGCACGACTTCGCTAGCTTCTGCAGAGAGTAATCAGTTCAAACTAGAATGAAGTGAGCAGATTTGGTCAATCGATCCACAATGACCCAAACAGAATCCTTCGTAGTGGGTGTCAAGGGCAACCTACTAACGAAATACATAGTCACTCGTTCCTATTTCTATAAGGGAATTTTTATTGGATGCAATAAACTCTAAGGCAATTGGTGCTCAACCTTAACTTGCTGACACGTCAAACATCGAGCCACAAAGTCAGTAACCTCATGTTTTAAACTCGGCCACCAGTATAACTCATGAAGGTTGCGATACATCTTATTTCTACCAAGATGCATAGCATAAAGTCTACTATGCTTTTCCCTCAGAATCTACTACCTCAGGTCCAGATCATTCGGTACATAAATCCTACCATGAAAATAGAGTACCCTATCATTATTCAGTCAAAAATCCGAAGTGCTGTCACTCTCAACCTGATGAAATCGTAAACCCAATGACTCATCCCCTGACTGTTTATCTCAAATTTAATCAATCTAAGTCGGCTTAACCTGTAACTCTGCTAACAAACTCCCATCATCAAACAGACTAAGGTGAGCAAACATCGCCCTCAAATCAAACATCGCTCTTCGGCTTAGAGCGTCGGCCACTACATTGGTCTTACTAGGATGATACTTGATGGTACAGTCATAATCTTTAAGTAGCTCAATTCAATGACGCTGCCTAAAGTTCAACTCCTTCTAAGTAAGGAGATACTTGTGGCTCTTGTGATCAGTGTAGATGACACACCTTTCACCATACAAATAGTGCCTCTAAATTTTCAGTACAAAGACCACAGCAGCCAGCTCAAGATCATGCGTCGGATAATTCCTTTCGTGTGTCTTAAGCTGACGAGAAGCATAAGCCACAACCTTACCATCCTGCATCAGAATGCAACCAATCCAACATGCGACGCATCACTACATACTACAAACTCCTTTCCAGATTCAGGTTATATCTAGGAGCCTGAGTCAGAATAGATTTGAAATTTTCAAAGCTTGATTGCTGTGCATCAGTCCAGATAAAATGGTACACCCTTACGGAGAAGCTTAGTTAACGGTGCAGCAATCAAAGAGAACCCCTCAACGAAATGCCGATAGTATCCTGCCAAACCCTAAAAGCTACGAATCTCAGATATATTCTTAAGCTGTTTCCATTCCAGCACAGCCTCAATCTTTCGAGGATTAACTTAAATCCCCTTTGCAGAAATTACGTGTCCCAGAAAAGTTACTTCACAGAGCCAGAACTCACACTTGCTGAATTTAGTTTACAGCTGCTTTTCACGCAAAATCTGAAGCACTACTCTGATATGCTCATCATGCTCATCCTCAGTCTTAGACGATACCAGAATGCCGTCGATGAAGACCACGATGAACTGATCCAAACAGGGCTGAAATACTCAATTCATCAGATCCATAAATGCAGTCGGTGCATTCGTAAAGCCAAAAGGCATCACTAGGAACTCATAATGCCCATAGCGAGTCCTAAATGTAGTCTTATGCACATCTACCTCTTTAACCCTCAACTGATGATACCCTGAATGGAGATCAATCTTAGAGAATACAAAAGCCTCTCGGAACTGATCAAATAAGTAGCCAATCCTCAAAAATGGATACTTATTCTTAATGGTCAGCTTGTTCAACTGCCGATAATCTATACACATCCTCATGGTCTCATCCTTCTTCTTAACAAATACAACTAGTGTTCTCTAAGAAGACACATTAGGACAAATGAAACTACAGTCTAGAAGTTCCTACAGTTCAGCCTTAAGCTCTGTAAGCTCCTTCGGTGTCATATGGTAGGGAGCGATGGACAACAGAGTTGTATCCGAAAGAAGCTCAATCTCAAATTCCACTTTCTGATTCAATGCTAATCCTAGTAACTCCTCAGGAAAGACATCCGAAAAGTCCTCTACTATTCTGATGTTCCCAACAGAAAAGTCCTCAGAATCTAAAACACTTACATAGGCCAAGTACGCTTCATATCCTTTCTAGACCAATTTCTCAACTACTAGAGCAGAGATCACATACGACAGATAGTCTCAACGCTCACCAATCATAACCACCTCCGCATCATCCTTGGTCTTTAGAACAACCCTCTTAGATGCGTAGTCCAAACCAACTCTGTGCTCTACTAACCAGTCTATACCTAGAATCAGGTCGAACTCTCCAAATGGAGCTCCATCAAATTAGCCAGAAATATCTCCCATTGCACCTCCAACCGGACATCCTTATACAATTTACTAACCTGAACTGACTGCCCCAACAGACTTATCACAGTAACCTCACTAGAAGTACTCTCAAGCGATAACCCTAGATTTTCAGAAACAGAACTGATTGCCTCCTCCAACACTCGCCCAGATGGCACCTACCACAGTCACCACAAGGTTGCAACCCAGCTGAAGCAGCAGAAGTCTCCACTCTAACTGGCCTCTCAGATCTGACCTTTTTCTTAGGCCTCTGTACAGAACTCGAGGGCTCCAAATCCCTCTTGTTTTTACCTCTCTCCTTATCTTTATTCTGGCGCTCAGCGTGTTTAGCATCTTCGGTGATCTTCGCCTTCTCCACCATAACAGAAAACTCATACTCCCTCTACGGAGTAATTAAAACCCTCAGATTACCTTTCAGCCCGTCCTTAAACCGAACACACCTCTCATATTTTGATGCCACCATACCTCAAGCATAGTGGCTCAACCTCAGAAATTCGGCCTCATAATCGGCTACAGTTTGGTCACCTTACATGAGGTTCAAAAACTCTAGCCTCTGAAATGTAGTCTTAAAGAACTCTCAAGTCAGATGGTAAAGTGAGTGCCCTCCTTAACTGTTAATCACCACTAATATGCTTCATCGCGAAGCAAGGAGACTGTACCCTTTCAATTCCTGCTCGGGGGAACAGTCCAAATCATTCATAATCCTCTCAATGGCCTCTAACCAATACTCAATCACATTAGGGGCGACTCCTGTGGCACCCGTAAACAACTCAACTCTATTAGACCAGAGTTGCTCAGTTACCGACCCTCAACCCCCAGATCCAGAATTGGGCCCAAGGACCCGCTCCAATATCCTCAGCATGGCTTGGGACAGTGCGTCGTCCCCAGCCAAACAACTCTGAGACCCAGTCTCAGTATCAGGTGACATAGGTGTCTCACTAGTGTCCAGAGCCAGAAATGCGCTACGGCCTCTACCTCGGCCTCGAATATCATGTCCACTGATATCGTGTGCGCTCATTGTTACTTAAAATTTTTATTTATATCAAAAATTTTATGCATCAGTTTCGATATTTATTAACAAATATTTTATGCATAAAATATCAGAAGTTCAGAGTTGTTTTCGAAATTTTTAGTCTCGAATTGTTTCACTATTCAGAGTGTACTAACTATAGTGTTTTCAAGTATATTATCAATAATGTTTCCAGAATTTTCTATCAGAAATACTTACATGATCGGCGCCGGAGACTCGGTGTACCAAATAGTTACTTTAGAATGTTTAAAATCTTTTTGAAAACCAATTCTTTAAAAACAAATTTTGAAACTCAAAACCAACAACGGAGTTTTACAACCTGACTCTAATACCACTAAACGTAACACCCCAAACTCAGTCTAGATGTTATGGCCGAATCTGGCGATGTCACATAAAATGAATTTTGAATACGGCTCTAACTTGATAAAACTTGAAGCTCATAAACCCTTATTTGCTTTCATTAATTCAAATTGTAACTTCAAAAAGTTGACTCACTTCAAAACATATAATTTTAGTGGAAGCTTAAAAAAATCGCCACGTCTAAGGAAAATAGTTCACATTTTAGAAAACCTTATTTTTAGTAACCCGTTGTTTCAAAAGAAAACTTCTAGTAAAATCCGTTTAAGATTTTAGAAAACCCGTGCTTTTGGAAAAATCTGAGTTATACCACGTTTTTACAGTTATATAGTCATGAAATCACAGTCTATCCCAAATTAAAATAAAATATTCCGTAAAGTCCAAATTACATAAAATAAACCCAGATTAAACCAGAACATAAAATGTAATTGTATTTATAACCAGTTCGAACATGTGGTCACCGAGGGGCTCCGCAGCACCGATCCGCGTGGTCACCGAGGGGCTCCTAAGCACCGATCAGCCTAACTCTGTGGATTACCTATACGGGTTAAACAGATAGGAGTGAGTTTACGTAAACTTAGTATGTAACCCAATAGAATTAAGCATGCACACAACCAGAAAATTAGAATCAGATAGATACAGATTCGGTCCTAAGCCCATTACAGCCACAGATGCATGTTTGGGCCTAAGCCCATCTCAGATATAGATACAAATACAGATATACAGTCATCATCAGAAATCAAATACCCTACCTCCATCCTCTATACACCATATTCGACCATCCTAACACACCATGTGGGATTTAAAACACCCACCCAGCTTTACACACCATATTATAGCGATGCGGCACATAACAGATATACACAGCCATGGCAAAACTGTCTTTCAAAACACTTCCTCTATTATAATAATCCCACCCAATAACAGTAACAAAACAGAACATACATATAGAATTATAGATAATACATGCTTAACATGCTTATAAAAATAGATAATAGATATACATGGCATAGACATGCTCAGAACAGTACATCAGTCTAGCAGAACACATAGCTTTGGGGTTAGTAAGCCTTTACCGACCCTACAGTAGGTCCACAATCGATTAGGACGACCCGTACGACCCTACGAAAAATTTCAATATAATGGGCCCACACGCCCAGATTGGCCTTATCCATGCGGATGACACGGCCTGGCCCAAATATCACACGCCCGTGTGGGCCCACATGCTTAATTTGACATTGCCTGTGTGGCCCACACGGCCACACCCCAGCCATCACATGGCCATGCACAGCCTGGCTTTCATCGATCAGACGGCCGTGTTGTTGCACACAACCTACCACACGGCCGTGTGGCGTCGACAGATTGCAATTTCAACTTTCACCGAATCCTTTTTTTTACGTTTCAGGTACAAACCTAGTATCGATTCGTTGCGAAACCACTACTGAGCTTTCCCAAACCTAAAAGTCTATAAAGTAACACTCAAATTTAATCTTTACACACGATTAAACCGAAAACGCGAAACCAATCATATCTTGAATTAAGCACCTATCGCTTACCCCAACACTCCAAACAAGTAGCTACTATCCTGCAGAAGAAGAATCGCGAACTCCTTGATTCGTTGCCTCCCAAACATGAGTAAAACCCCAATCAAAATTGGAAAAGCACAAGTTACAGCACAGCAAAGCCTCACTTACCAGAACGTGCGACGAAGACAGGAATAGCAAAGAAAACAGAGGTGACGGCCGATAAATAGAATTCGAAATCAAATGGGAGAAGGGAAGAATGATAGAGAACAGAAGACTAACGTCAGATTTTTTTCTTAGGAAGAGGGAGAAAATTTTGCAAAAAGAAAAGATGCTAATTCTCATAACCCCCAACTCCTTTACCACTTGAACCAGCAGGCTCATTCTAATATGAAATTACAAATATTAAAATATGAGCCCACTGAGCAAGTATATGGCTTAAGTTAGAAAAATACCAAAATTTGCTAAAAGCTAAGGCTTGAACTTGGAACCTCACACACACACCCAGAACACTTAACCATTGAAGCAGATACACATTTGTGTCAAACAAATATAAAAACCTAAACAAATATTTTGGGGCGTTACATTTCATTTAACAAGTAAATATATTTTATGTCCAATTTAATTCTTAATTTTTTTCCAAAATTAGAAAATAGTCCATGGACTTTCAAATTTAACAGTTTTTAAAAAACAACCCTAAAATTCCAATTTTGTAATTTTTATAATTTAGTCCCTAAAATCCAAATTTTCACTATTCTATAATTTAATCCTTAAAAAAGAATTTATACCTTCTAAAAATAGTCCAAATTTCCATATTTTACAAATCAATCCCTTTTTACCAGAATTTCTATATTTTAAAATTTTTACAATTTAGTCTATGTAACCAACCTTTAATCTTATAAAACAATGTTCTCTTTTCAAATTCTCATGTCCCATAATCACACAAAACAATTCATGCATCAAAATTCTATATTTCCATATCTCAATTCTCATAATTCAAACTTTTCTTTTTTTACAATTTAGTCATTTTTCCTTATCAAATTAACCACTTAATACATATTCATCCAAACAATGTAAAAAATAAATATTTACCACTTCTAACATAATTATCATTCAAAATAATCATTTCTAATTTCAAATATTCATAGTAAAATCATCCACACTTTCTTACTTGCAATTATTCACATAAAATCATCTACCAAATTATTCATAATATCATTTACCTTTCACTTCATACATAAACATATACTTTCATTACTTTAAACATAGAAAATAATTATGCATACTTAATTCTTACAATTTCACATCAAATTATACAATTAAATAAATATAACATAATAATAAAATAATTTACCCATGTTTTCTCTCATTTCCATCTTTTTTTCATGCTTCCATGGTTGGTTTCATATGAAAGAACACCTTTGAATTAGACTTTGGTGTGAAATCTCACTTTAATTTCATGAAAATTTCAAAGATTTTAAGTTGCAAATGAAAAAAAGGATCAAATTAAATTAAATGTAAAACTTTTTTTCCTCTACTCTATTCTTTCCATGAATCCCACTTTAGTGGTTCTTTTATGGAAGAGAATATTTCTCCTCATATTTCTATCATTTTTCTTTCCTTTTTTTATTTAACATTTAATTATTTAATTAATTTTATCAAAAGTTCACATTAGTCACATGATTTTAATTCAATGGCTATAATTTCTCTCATAGAAATATCATATTTTTTTATAATTTAAAATTTAAAAATAATATTTTATGACAAAATGATCAAATTACCCTTTAAAATATCTTTTGTTGTATTTAAGACATAAGGGTAAAATAGTCATTTCACCATTTTCTATCATTCGACACATGGCATACTTACATGTCCTAAGTAATGATTACTTATGTAAATGTTATTTATTCATGGGATAATTGCAATCAAGCCCTTTTCTCATAAATGGTAAAATTACACTTTAGTCCCTATACTTTTCATCCCTTTTCAATCTAGTCCATATCTCAAATTTCCAACCCCACTTACCAATTCATATCAATGTCAAATTCATAAAAATATTTCTTAAAATTTTGCCCATTTTTCTAAAATGGTAAATTTTCACTTTAGTCCATCTTTCACTAATTTTCAATTTGATCTTTATTAAAATTTCACTATTCATACTTTCTTTCCAATGTCAAAATTTGAATTTACTCTCATTATTCAATTGACAAACTTACTTTTTGGGAAAATTTCTAATTATCTTTTGTAATACTCCTATTGGTGACATTGAGATTTTTAGGGTGTTACATCATCTCTCTATATAAATATCTCATATTGGCTAAAGAGAAAGAATTGATGATCGATGAAAATTAATGAATTTATGAGAAATAAAAATCCTTAGTTGTCAATTCACTCATTCAACTAAAAGAGAAACTATACTTAGGAGTAGTTTTTTTTTTCTTTAGAAAGTTTTAATTCAATACTTGTGTTTGGAACAATGCCCACACATCGTGTGATCTGTAAGTTCTAGAATAATGGAGAAGATCCAATCATTTGAAAGAAAAAATTGAAGTTACTTGAGAATCTGAAATCAATCTCGTAGGATTATGTAGGGTTAACTTAGACTGGAGTTTTATAAATACTCAGACCACTTTTTTGGATGAAATCAATCTCGTAGGATTATGTTGGGAATTAGAGTTTTGGTGTTGAGAGTCTTGGACAATAGGATTGGTGGTAAAAGTGACCTAAAGAGGTAGATTAAACCACCAACGTGGAAGAGTGTATCGATGGTATGGTGGGAGATGTTGGATCTGGTGCCCTAAATGTAGTATTTTTCATCTATGTATACTTGTCATTTTTTCGAAGAAATTAGTTAATAAAATAATTCATGGATTACATTAATATACTTTGTATAATTTCTTCATGTGATTTTTGCATGCAAAGCAAAATAGAAGCAAATATTAGCTCATCAATTGTCCAATGTTTGAACTAATACCAAGCGGTATTACGTGGTCGGATCGTAATACAAAAAAAACAGCTTAAATTAGTGGATGAACCTAAACATATCCTTAGTCTAATCGGAAATGAGTAAACCGATTGAAATACTAATATGACGTCTATCAAGTCCAATTGGGGAGATCTCTTGTCTTAGACATCAGAGCAGATAATTCTCAAAAGATAGAGATATAGATGTGACCGACTGGACTAGCAATACATCACACAGGACCCAAAAAGAATATATCCAAAATCCTTTTATAGATTTATTCACTTGTGATATTCAAAGTGTGGCATACCTTAATCCTGAATGGATGAAGAACTATATATGCATGACTCGTATACTTTGATGTAAGTAAAAGTTTAAGTTCAAATAGATAATGAACTGAAAATTGATGCGTTGGGTATATGACTTTTGCAATATGTAGTGTCATTCACGACAGTGGAATTCATAGCTCGAGATATGGGTAAACGATATCCTCTCATAGGAAGTACATGGTTGATAAAAAGTAAATGTGGCCACGGGTTGTTCGTTTTTGTGATGAATGAGTTGATTACAACTTAATAGTAATTGATTTTTCATGAAGGAAGATGCAATGGTTACTATGAAATAAAATAGGATCATATTAGGAGAACGAATTTATCCCAAAGAGATTGAGAATATCTTATAAGGGTAACACACTTACAGCAAGATCATTGATCGAGTTGCTTTCGTAATGGTATGTCATTAGGGAGAGCTCAGTCACGATACTATAGTGGAATGACTTCGTGACTAAATAAGTTTATAATTAATAGGTAGAAAGTTGGAACTTAATTATAAATCATTTGAGCCTTAATCACATATGTCCAATCAGTCCCTTCGATAGCTCGTTGAAACTAGAAATAAATTGCAAGTTGAATCAAATTAACAAAAATGGAAAAGTCAGAGAAATGATAAACATTTAGAAATGAATGTGGTTTTCTCTAAATGGAAATGACCCAAAAAATGAATTTATGATTTTTTGAATTATTATTCATCAATTCAATAATTGAAGTTCAAAAATGGAAATAAATTAATTGGTCATAATGAATCTGTTGAATGTAGGGATATTAAATATATTTTCTCATATATTCTTTTATGGTAAAGTCATCATGATTTTAACAGAATTATAATTGGGTTGAAAAAATTATTTAATTAGGAAATTAATTACTAATTTAATATATTTATTTTGGGATATAGAAAAACAACTATTAGGTTGGATTGGGTTAAAAGTTTAGAAAGTACTTGTAATTGAATTGATATGGGGAAAGGCCTAAAAGCCCTTCATGTTATTGTTAGGGATAGAAAACCCTAGTATAATTAACTAGGGTTGCTGCCCCACCTAATCCTAGTTAAACTAGGAGTTCGTTTTTTTATTGAAATAGACTTATACAATTCAACAACGGTTTAAACTCTTCTTCCTATAAATAGATGGCACCGGTAGAGCTAAATATATAATTTTAAGATATTATTATTCTGCCTAAAAATAGTGAGACTTTATTCTCTAAGTATTAGTTCTATTGTCCAAAATAGCAATTCTACTAGTTTTTTAGAAAGAATTTTGTTTTCCCTCTAAAAGTAAAGTAAACTATTTTCGGTTCTATGATTGATTCGAATTGTTTGAGCCCACACTCGAAGTAGTTCGTGGTACGAGAATAGTGGAAAAGGTTGTTCGGTTGAAAGCCAAGAAAGACAAGGATTTGTCTAGTCGAAAACACATATGTGATTTCAGTAAAGGGTTTATTGCTATAAACATCACAAACCGACTCAATTTTCATTTTTTTTATTTTTCGCTGTGCAAGAAAACTGTTTTCAAACCAAATCTGTTTTTAACAGGAGAGTGTCTCTAAGGTAGGCACGAGGCCAGCATAATCTTTTAGGGGGGACGAGTGAAATTTTAATTTTTTATTGTCTATATCTTTATAATTTTTAAAGGATTAAATCAAATTTTTATAATTTTAGGGGGGCAAAGTACAATTTTACATTTACTAGTTTAATTTTTTTTAATTTAAGAGCTTAAATAGTAATTTTACATTTTAGGGGGGCCGAGGCCCATGCTAGCCCACCTCTAGATTCGCCACTGCTCTAGGGAAAGAGGATAAAGCACTAAGTGGAGGCTAAGACTGGTATGGTGTCATTTGGTCAAGGCTTGAGGGTTGGTTGCTCCATAACCGAAGCGGGTGGTTGAGTCTTTATTTCGTTTGAAGGAAGCTCTGTTGTAGTGTTTGTTGGGTTAGTAGGGTTATCAATTGAAGGAGTCATTGTTTGATTCACGCTCACTGCATCAATTGTAGGTACAAATGTTCAACAAGGGGAAGAGAGAGAAAGGAGATGATGATGGAGACAAGGGTTCAATTCACCTAAGTTAGGCAAAAAGCCAAAGTAAGGGAGTTAAGGGGAGAAGACTATAGTTGGGCAAAATGCTTAGGATAACTAAAAGGGAAAAAGATCCTTTCTTATTCGTGCCCCAAGGTAAATAAGGGAAAGGTCCTCATGACCAGTAGTGTCCTATCACCGACAATACGAGTGGTGGCCCACTAATGTGGTCAACCAGGTGACAAATCCGTTTTGTGTTTATTGTCATCAAGGGAAAGCCTGGTTTGACGTTCCCTTAGTTAATGTAATACGAGATTGTTAGGTCTTAATGGTCTCTTAATATTCCCTCTTAATGATAAGTTCGTACCCACTAATAACATGTGTCATAATAGAGGTCTCGGTAATAGCATGTAGCCCAGGATAATTAGACTTATGGAAAGTCTAAGGCACGCAAGTGGCTAGTCACTGGAAGACCAATCGTGTAGTGAAAGGCGAAAAGCCGTCTAAAGGTACTTCTCAAGTGACTTCTTACATCACCAACTGTAGAAATTGGGTAAGAATATAACAATTATATATAATATTCATATATCACTTAATAATTACATCAAAAGTTGTACTACTCTACACACATCAAAGTGTTGAGTATGTTTGTATCTATTCATCAAAATAAACATATAATACATATTAAAGACTTACTAAAAATAAAAGGAGTCTCCATTATTTGTTTAGGTTATTCAAGGTGGTGGCGAATCATCCATGGCAGCAAGACGCCACTGTTGGTGGTTTCATTATCTTCCTTCTCCCTTCCATTGGAGCTGTCGCAATGCATGCATGGCACCAATTTAGTTAATCACTTCAATATATGATACCATTATGAGAAATTTGAATTTTAAAATAATTTTAGTAGGGAAAAAATGACTAATTTTTAATTTAATGATTCTACTAAATGAACAAACCACAAATTTTTAATTCAACTAGCCCAATTGATCAGTTGCCGATTTTTAATTAAATTGATTCAACTAACAAATCTATTTTTTAATGGATTTATTGACTTATCAAACCGAATAAATCACCGATTCTCGGTAAACAGTCAGATTGATATCACCTCTGCCATCAATAGCATTGAGAGACAGACCTGATGTTAAGGGGCAGAAGCATGGAGGATGAATCTTGGCAATTGTTGTTCAGCTGCCAATGTGCCTGCTCCACATTAGTTTTCTCCTTCTCCTTCAGCTAAAGAACGGCATTTTAAGTACAACTTACACAATAAATAAGCTAAAAAAAATAAAAAATAAAAAACTCATCAGCTTCACAGAAATTACATTTGGTTAATTTTTTACCTTCTTTGCAAGTATGTTATTCTGTTCTTGCAGTTCTTTGTCCTGCATATGGAACAAATCAAGCTAGCTCAAGTTCATAATTTCATATATATGCTACTTGGATTTGGATATTTCTATAAGACATGGATTCGTATTAGACAGGAATATGAGATTTTTCATATATTTGTAGAGTTATTAGAGAATTATATCTTATATCATGTCTGATATATTTTTAATATAAGGTGTCGGATTCTTTAAAAAGAAATAATGAAAAAATCAGAGCACAACATATGTTAAAATAATACAATAAAAGCTGGTTTTGACATTTTTGATTTAGTAGAATATTTAAAATGAGCTCAAAAATTAGATATTTATAAGAGAAACCATGGCATACCTTTTTCTGAAGCTCAGAAATTGATTCAACCATAAGTTGATTCTGCGAGTTAAACATTATCAACAGCCAAGTTATGTCGCTGCAGACTTATAAACAAAATTATATGCATGCATACATAACTTCTCGTACAAAAGTAAGATTTGATATTCAAATTTTGAGTTTATTAAAAAATTTTAACTAGAGGGGCAAATTTAAAGGCAAGCAGGGACTTGACTCTTCAAAAATGAAAAATGGTCTATTTAAAAGATTTTTGAATTCACTCCTAATTGTTTATGTGGTTGAGACGCTATTTTTAATCAATACGATAAAATATTGGACCAATTTAAAATATAAATCATGAAAATCTTTTACACTAAGGAAAATAATGTTTTAATAAATATATTGTTGGAGTGATTTAAACCTTTTTGGATCTTATGCGTTTAAGGGCAGAATCAAGTTGTTGCTCCAAATTTTGAAGCTCTCTAAGACTCAAATTCTGGATATCTTCTCCTTCGTAATGCCTAGAAATATAATTAATTATTTTAGTAAAAGAGAAAGATGCATGCCTTGAATGTATTTGAAATTTGAAGCCATTGGGGGTACCTCAGGTTTCTTTGTAAAGTCTCCATTCTAGCTTTAAGTTTTGCATGTTCCCAGGTCCAGTTTCCCTGTAAAAGAACATATTGAAATCATCCCAAGTTAACAAGTAGAACAGATTTGGTGTCTTCAAAATTTTCATGGTTTGATCCATGAACATCCCCTTTCAAAATGAAACCAAAAAAAGCATGTTTAAAAAAAAAGATTTGCAAATGAAGTTTAGGAGGGTTGAGTTTACATTTTGTTGAATTTCATCTGTAGCACATTGGATTTCTGTAAACGAGTATCTTTCATATCGTTCAAGGATTCTTTCCATGCTGCACAAGAAATAAAAGATGGTCATCAAAAATTTAAAAATATAAAAAAAACCTTAAACGGGTTAAAAAAATACTTTTTCGAAAAAATATCAATTCATCGTCTTTTTTTTTAGAAAAGTTGTACTCAATTAAATCTTAAGACGTTCAAAATGCATCAATTCACCATTAATGTATTATGATGTTGATGTAACAATTTAAGTCAACAATAATAAAGCATTCAGAAAATATATAAACTCATTAAAATTTCAAGTAATAAATAAATACTCAACTTTATTTGAATTTAGATATCCGGTTGAAGTTGATTTTCAATGTAATTTTTTAAATTAAAAAAGGAAGTTAAATTTTCTGAAAAATATACAAAAATTTATTAAAATTATGTGAAAGATTTTAAGATTATAAAAATAACGAGTTTTTGGACAATATTTCAAATAAAAGTTTTCTTGGAAAATATTTTTGATCTTTTTCGATGTAGAATGGTCAACGTAAAAAGTTTTTTAGTCAACGTAAAATTACCTCTTTATTCTCATAAAATATCTTACCAAAATTTTTTCAATAAAACATTTTACAAACTAATAAGGCTATATTTATCAAAATGTCTTCGGACTTTTTCCAATTGACCTTAACTACGTATTAACATAAAATATATAGCACTATCAATAATCAATCAATTCACATTCAATTATCAATTTATACAAATTTTACAATTTATTTAATTTAGCCCCTAAAATCGGGACTAACATAACTTTCAATTTAAAGCTTCAAATTGAATTATGATTTCACTGTTATACATTAGATACCTCCTATTTCTTCTTTTTACATTCAATTTTACATTTTATTCAGTTTAGTCCCTAATGTGCAAAACTATCAATTAAGGTTTACAATTTAATCCTTTCTCACATCTAAGCTTAAAATCTATCAACTTAACACCTAAAACTTCAAGAAATCAACAATGACAACATTTTTAAAACTTCAACAATTTTACAAATTAGTAAATGGGCTAGCTAAATCAAGCTCCTATGACCTCAAATAAATAAAATTTTACAAATCACTTGCTTGAATTTTGAAGCTAAAAGCTTGGAGCCTTAATAATAGCGTCTCCCTAATTGTCTTCATGTTGTACGATTTTACCATAAATCTAAGCCCCTTTATTCTACTAATTGAATAATAATGAATTAGCTTTTATTTAATCTTTATTCTATTATTTTTTAAGCTAATTAATTATTTAAACAAATATTGTAGTCATCATGTGGTGTACTACTAATTATGCAGTTAAATAATATTATTAATTTAATGTTATGTAATATTAATTTTTGTTTGGAAGTTAATTTATTATTATTCAATCTTTACTTTTTTTTTGTTTTTTTATAACACAATCAGGAATCATTTATTCGCTTTAGTTGTTTTCAATTTATGAATGTTAATATTCTAGCTTAATAATTGAGTAATATTATATGCAAAAAAATATAAAATATAAAATATAAAATTATAGATATAAAATAAATTCAATTAAACAATGGCAAGATAAAAAAATTTCAAATGTATGTTTGTTTAATTAAAAATAACTTTTATAAAATATTTTCAAGAAATTCACCAAATAACATTAAATATTTGACATAGATTTATCCAAATACTAGAGAAAACTTTTCTAAAAAAGTAAGTCATTTTTCAAAAATAGTGTAACAAGTTAACCTTAATTTTTTTATTTATAATTTTTAAAACTAAGTTTTTTTTTACCCATAACGGGTTGATTGTGTGAACTAATTTTGAGTGAAATTTTTAAAATTTTTAAGATTTCATAAATAGTATATTATTTATAAATTACTTTATAATATATTATTTGTATATTGTGAGGAGTAACCCAACTATTGTAAAAAAAATATAGTGGTTTACGTTATTTTCATAGAAATATTTTTCAAAGAAATTTCGAGAATTGTAATAAGAAGAATGAAAAAATTATACTTGTTTTTTTTATGTCTTTTAAATTAAACCAGAAATTAATAAAGATTATATATATTATTAGCAATTAGGTTATTTGAGTAAATGTTGACCAAAAGTTTATAATTCTTGGAAATAAATTTTGTGCTTATTTTATAAAAGAAATTCTTATAAAATTTTCATATTTACATTTTTTAACAAAGTTGGACTTTCCTTTGCCTTTTCTTTAAATTAAATAATATGGAATATTATGAATAATAATTTGTAAGTAAACCTTCAAATAAATTATTTTTGATGTTTCTGACAATTGTGAATAACCTAACTACTCAAGAACGGATTATTTCCTTATTTATGTCAATACACAATATATGATATATGATTTATAATTCTAATACCAAAACATTATTGTGATTGATTTTTTTTTAGCTAATTTTAAGTATTTTTTTAATTTTTGCTAAGTTATATTGTGTGGATTGTTGTTGCGTTTGATTTTGTAAATGTATGGGTTGGTACGTTGCTTTTTATGTTATTTTGCATTCTTTTTTAATTTTATTAATCGAGTTTTAGCTTAATTAACATTGTTATTACTACAGTAATAGATTTGAACGCATTTAAACATATTTTTCTTTCAATTTCAATATTAAAAAGAACTATATAAGGGAAAAATAAACACAGTATCGAAAATAATAATAATAACTAGCATTATTCCATCTTTTATATTATCCGGAGATCATCATTATCACCCTTGTTTGAACAATGATATTATCCTTAATTCACATGATTTTATCATTATTATTATTAATGACATTTAAAAATAAAGAGTCGTTTATGTAATCATGTGTTTGGGTCACATGAAGAAAACAAAAGCGTTAATCGTGACGTTGAAATCCAATTTTATGTATAGATTTTTTTTAAATTATTTATTATTTATATCTACCAATAGTAATTATTTGTTAATGATATTTTTTTTATTTTTTAAAAAATATGTTTATTTATAATAGAATTTATAATTATGTTTATAATAGAGTCAAATGTTTTATAATTATTTTCACTTTATTTTTATAATATAATTTATAATTATTTAATATTTTTATTTTTTATAATTTTAAAAATTATGTCCAAAAAGAATATAGATAAAATGGATGTCTAGATTCAGATGAACTTAGACGTTCATTTGTCAAAATTCATTTTAGACTTGGAATTTTTAATAATTTAAGATGAAAACTGTTAGTCCAATATAATTTTAATATGAAAAGCTGAGTTTGAATTAATTGATTTTTCAAAAAGATGAGAGACATTTTTAGCAGTTGAGCAAAAAATAAAAATAAGAAAAGATTGAAGTCTAGAATTTGGTTCATCCCTGATGAGACAAAGCTGAAAATATTGTGATAGGCGGTCAGATTGAAAATATGATGATGTTAAAATTAATAATTGAAGTGAGAGGTAAATTCAAAATTAATAGAGTGTGTGTTTGGATTGCAAAGGTGAATATTTGTGGTAATTAAGATAATGATGATAGTATTTTGAGTAAAAAAAAACATTAAAGAAATGAAATAAAGTATTTTCACTCTCAATTACTAGATTGGACCCTCACCTCTCCTCCACTGAAATTGAAGTGATTCACTGCATTTAAAATTTCCCTTACCCTCCAAACTTATATCTACGACTATACCAGCCACTACTTGACTGCAAATAACATTCACCATTTTTCCCCTTTACTTCTTACAAACTCTTGAGATTGAACCCTAACAAAGAGCCTTTCACTGTGTGTCTTCTTCTTTTCTGCATTATTATTCTCTTCTTTTATGTTTTAAACACCATATTCATTCATCCAACTTGAGCATAAAAATAACAAGAAGAAATTAAAAATGAAAAAGGAATCGTACCAAGACTCAGTCGCGTATTCAAAGAGTTTGCCTTTAGAAGAGAAGACCATCAAAGCGACTTGAGCATCACAAAGCACAGAGATTTCATGGGCTTTCTTCAACAAACCCGACCTTCGTTTCGAAAACGTCACTTGCCTGTTGATCTTATTTTCTATTCTCTTCAGTTGAACCCTACCCCTTCCCATTTCTTTCTCTTTATACGACTGACAGCGGAAGGAGAGTTATAAGGGTATGTTCGGGCAGGTTGCGAAAGAAATGGTGTAAATCTGCGTGTGTATATATAGGTACAGTGTAGAGTGGTATTTGAGGTGGTATTCAGAAACAAGAATGGTTTGATCAAAAGAGTTGTCGAATTCCCATTGGCTTAAATGCTCTGAACAGCCTTAGTTGTCTGCTTTTTATACCCCGCATGGTCACTTTTCTTTTTCTACATTTTGTCTCTGATTTCCTACTATTTTTAGTTCTCCCCCAATGTTAAGTACAATTCCAATTTTATGTCTACCGTAAATTCGGCAACAATTTAACCAAGTAAATAAAACATTCCTACATTACATTAAAAATCACTTACCTCCAAAAATTTAAGATTAATTATATGATGCAACAAAGTTTGAAGGTTTAAAAAAATATTGGGATAAAATAATGTTTAATTTTTGGACTTAACTTTATCATAATTTTTTCAATTTAGTCCTGGAATGTATCATATATTCACTTCATTTTTAAAAAATAATTTTATACTTAAAAAATTTAAATTAAAAAAATTAAAATGATAACGTAACATAATTTTAAAGTACTATATATGTTAAGGAAATCAAAAACTACAATTTTCGACATTAATGTTCAACCACCAAAATGGAAAATTTTACTTTATCCGCAAAATATTAATTTGTTTAAAAATTATATGAAATTAAAAGTAGGGTTAATATATACAAAAGTATCTAAACATGTCAATTTTTATCTATTTGGTATTTTTTTTCTTAACTAGTACTTAAACTTAGAATTCATAAGTCAACTTGGTACTTGACTAACACTATTAAAATACACTAACATAGCATTGACATGACATTAATTACCAATAGAATAGTGATAGATGAGAGGCTTACATTTTGACGCATGGCAAAAAGTTATAATTTTTTTATGAAGTATTTTTTTTTGTCATGTGTCATTATGTTATTAATTGTTAACACCATATTAATATATTTTAACCATGTTAGCCTAATATATATAAAAAAAATACTAAGTTAACTTGTGTTTCCTAAGTTTAAATACCAATTAGGAAAAAATTAATACCAAATAAATATAAATTGTGAAATTAAATTAAAATTTATTTTTCTTCTTATCGCTTTAATATATAACATTGATTCTTATAATCACTTACAAGTTTACCAAGATTAAAGCAACATGATCTTAATTGCTCTCTTATGTAATAATAACAATAATAATAATAATAATAATAACCGATTGTAGTTGTAAGACCATATAAAAAGTCCAATTAAGTAATTGTAGTTTTGAATCTTTATTTAATTGATATTATTGTTATAATATAAAAGATACTGATTCCAACTTAAAATCTTTTACTTTAAAATTTGATGGTTATACATAATTTAGACATAGTACAAAAAATATAGTTAGTTAATTAATTAATAGTTTTATTTGAAAAAACAATGAATAAAAATATTAAGATCAAAAGTTAAAAAAATAAATAATAAATAAAATCTTTTAAGTTTTGATACAATGTCTACTTTTACTCATAATCCTTCAAACCTTTAAATTAGAATAAAATCTGTACTTAAAACACATTCAAACACATTTTTCTAATTGCTGTAATAACAACATATCAACTGAATTAAAACTTAATCAACTTAAAATGTGATGACTTAATCAAATATCAATCATTATAAAAATAAATCTAAGTTGTAAATTATGATATTAATATTTTTTAATATAATTATGAGCGTCTTCATCAAGATATTAATATGTTTAATTATTATGTCTTTTTATTATTTTTAGTTTAAATTCACTTTTTTAAAGAAAAAAAAAAAGCCTACCATGTTTTATTAACTACCAACATTTCCCACCATCAATAACTTCTTTTCCATATATTATTAAGTTCTTTAAATTTTCACCAATTACATTCCATATTTGGAGTAAAAATAAATTAAATGTGATGTATGGTTTTAATAGTAAATAAAAATTAAATATTATAATTATATTTTTTGAAGATAAGGACGAAGGATTTCTAAGGTTTAATTCTTAAATTGAAAATTTAAAATCACTGCAAGCTTCTTCTTCTTTTTTTTCTATCACACCAATAACTTTAATTCACATCTCATAATTAGTTAAAATATATTAGATTATAGCACATGAATAAAATTTTTACCTAACAAATTTATATAAAATTGTAAAAAATTAAATATTATTTTGATTGAGATGGTAAAATCAAGGTAGTGAAAATTATAATATTTTGAGTTTAAATTTTATAATTCTTGTATGTATTTTGTTGGTTTATAAAAATAATAGGTTTTTGATAATCTCACAATTGAGCTGAGACTCAGTGATAAGTGATACTAAGTGTATAATAAAATCAAACCAAATTTAAATACTGATAAACTCGAGTTTGGCTCGATTAATTAAACTCTACATATAAATTTGAGCTCAACTTAATAATTAAACTTAAATTTAATAATATATATTAAGGGTGACAACGTAATTTCACAAAAATAATAACATAAAATTCATTTTTTTATTAAATCAATTTTATTGACTTTTCTTTTTGAGGTGGAACTCTTAAATTCAATCATAATTTGATTGGTTGTTTAAATACTAAGGAAAAATATCTTAGATTTTTGTTTTCTTGCAATAAATCAATGTAATAAAAATATGAATAAATTTGACTACACAAAATAAAAATATCTAATTGATTAATGAGTTTTCCATAGCGGGTGATCCGATTAAGTTTAAAGGTTTGCCTGAAAAATGAATATTTAGACAAATATATGTGTTTAGACAAAAAATCAGATTCGTTTTTTAAACAGGTCAAGTCTCGGGTAAGTTTTCTTTTTTTTGCTTGGCCCCGGCCCGACCCAAATACATGTCTAGAACCTTTATTTTATTGTTAATTTTGCTACTATTTTAGTTGCAACTATATTAGTATAAAGACTTTTTAATGTATTTTGAATTTCTTGAGAAACATTTGTTTTAATATTTTTAGTGATTTTGATATATTATTTTTTAAAATTTTTATATAATAAAATATTTTTAAAAAATTAATACAGTCTGGGCCCAAGCCTATCAACTGGGCCTAAAATATTTGGCCAGAACCCTGCTTGATCCATGGACAACTCTATTGATTATTATTTAAATTCCTAATTGAATTGGTTCAATTAAAAAATTATGAAAATGTCCTCCTCTAATCAAAATAAATAATATTATTCAAAATATTTTTATTTTTTCACTTTAAAAAACCAATAAAAATATGCATGTAGTGGGATTTGAACCCATACCAATTATATATGTAAAATTTTTAATTTACTACTCAACAGAAGTTTTATTGTAATATTTTTATATATTTTAATTTTATTATGTACAGTTTATTATCTCCATCAATTTTATATATTAATAATGTATTTGATTGAGTTTGTATCACACATTAACTCGATACCGACTTAAGATTGATGACAACATCATGAGAAACAACTTAATTTAATGTTGTTCATTTTAATAACATATATATTTCATTTATTATTATTAATTAATTTCGTACCATACCATTCATTATTTATTGTATGCTATTTTTAAACATACATTTGTATTTTAAATTTGTAGTTTCTAAACACATACGTTTACAATAAGATTTTTATTATTAATAATGTATTCAGTTGGCCTGGTGACACAAATTAACTTGACACTGATTCAAAATTGATGACAATACAATGATAAATAATTTAATCTAATTTTTTTTAATTTTAATATTGTACATATTTCATGGGTTTTTATAATTAATTTTAAGTCATACATTTGATTATTTATTGTATGTTACTTTTAAACACATATTCATATTCATTACTTGTAATTTTCACATGTATACACGTAAAATAAGGTTTTTAGTACATATTTATTGTAGTTA
The DNA here is from genome assembly GCF_007990345.1 of Gossypium hirsutum. Taxonomy (NCBI): domain Eukaryota; kingdom Viridiplantae; phylum Streptophyta; class Magnoliopsida; order Malvales; family Malvaceae; genus Gossypium; species Gossypium hirsutum. The sequence continues at coordinate 20,256,888 of NC_053426.1, read as the reverse complement.
TTTTTATTTATTTATTAAAAAATCATATGCAAATACCAAAAGTGAATGTACAAATTTGAACTTTTGTTGAATGCATGCTTAAGATATAAATATTTAAGAAAAAAAAAGGAAAATTTGAATAACATAAATACTAAAATAATAAAAAGTTTCTCAACTTTATCCCTTTATTTAGATAGATTGACTATACCTTTTTACTCATGATTGATTTATACCAAAAAATTAACACCTATCTTATAACTTATCTAAATAAACTCCCTTTTTTTAAAAAAAGACTAGTAATTATTTTCAAAATTTAGTTAGATTAAAAATTAATTGGAGTATCATCTAAAGCAAAGGATTGAATGGATTGATCTGCTAACCAATTAAATTAATATTGAACTGGTTAAACCAATTTCTCAATTTTTTAATATTTTTATTTTATAACTTTTTTTAATAATTTAACCTGAAAAACAGTAACATAAATAAACTTTTCAAAGTTTACTTTATTTAGATGTAGCAAAATAGAAAAACTAATTACACAAGGCAAAAACTTTTAGGAGTTTCTTTTTTTATAAATAATTTATACATTATCCTTTTGGTGACGTTGAAGGACTTTTGGTAAGGTGAGGATAAACTTAAGCGGATTCTACGTTTGTGGATGATAATGTAGTGATATGTTGAGTAGCGAACGTGGGTATTTTATTACTCAACCACTAATACGTCGTCGTGTCACCGTCCACGTTCTTAGACTCTTTGTTTTTTTCTTTTTTCTTTTTGTTCCTTAAGTCGCCATTTGTTTCCCATAATTCATTATATCTAAACACTAATTTTATTATGAATCTAATATATAAAATTCAGTTATATTTTATGAATATATTTTTAATCTTTTTTCATTAATAAATTAATAAAAATTTAATCATAAATAAATATAGATATGAAACATCATACATGATTAGTAATTAATTTTAATATTATAACTAAAATATCAAATTGATTTTTATATAAATTTTTAATAAATATATACATATTTCTAAATCAAACTATTTTTAAATATAAATACTTATTAAAAATTTATTTATACTATTATTTTAAAAATTTGATAGAATTCATCAATTAATTATAAAATTCTTGAAAAAAAATATTATCTTTACAAAATTTAAACTTAAAACATCAATTTTATTATTTTAAGTAAACCAACAATGTAGTATAATAAATACTTGATAGTTATTTTTTACTTTTGGCAACATGATATTTTTATTCTTGGTAACGTCCAATCATAAATCCTTTCAATTCACATTCCAAATGTTGCTTGAAAAGTTTATTGGAATATTCTAGAACATAACTAAGGGGTTGTAAATCATTTAAAGACCTAGGAGGATAAGTTTGGATTATTTAATAAATATTAAAGTTTTTTTAAAGATAAATATTAAAAGTATTTTTAACTAGATTAAAATATATCAAAATATACTATATTTTTAAAATTTTAAAATTTAACATCTATATTTTTATTTTCATGAATTCGGTCTTTTATTTTTTAAATTTTAAAATTTAAGTTTAATTATTAACATTATTAAAGACATTATTATTTAACAAAAAAAATTAACAATATTAGTTATTGGACTTAAATTTTAAACTCTGTAAAATAGATAACTAAGTTCCTAAAAATAAAAAAAAAGTATAGAAACTAAATTTTAAATTTTTGAAGAGTAAAGAGATTTATGATATATTTTAACCTTGAGAAGTTTACTCATTCGAGAAAAATTTTTAAAATATTTTTCATCAAGCAACCCCTCAACCCCCCCCGCCCCCCCCCAATAAATATTGTCCCTATATTGGGAATTTATCTCCCACCTCCCTCAAGAATTCTAAAAGATGATGGAAAGAGTATCCCACAATATGATACCACTTGAACTATATTTAGCACACCAAGAGTATAGCACATTGTCCATTAAAAAAAATTTAGCTAACACATTTCCATAAATATAATTAATTAATTTTTAAAAAATAATATTTTCTCAAAATCTAAAATTTAATTTATAGTGTGGACGAAACCAATAAAATACTTGTCAAAACTAAATCATTGACCACAGTTTGTGAAAACTTTGTTAAAATATCTTTCTTTTTTAATTTAAAAACAACAACAAATTTGTTGAAAAGAAGAGATAACAAATAATTTGAATTGATGAGTGGACTATACTGAAGATCACTAAATTGAAGATTGTTTGCTTTACAACCACAAGCCCAAAGCAACCAATACAATATATGCCACGACTTAGATGTCAAATAAATTCAAAAAAATAAAAAAAGAAAAAAAAGGAAATTCCACATTACATGGGAAATGTCAATAACATAGGTTTATTGCTAAAACTTTGTTATCTGCAATTACATCACAAATTAATCATTGAAAGTTAATTAACTGTACAAATGTATACATAAAAACACACACGGGGCCCTTTCTATCCCACTTCTTCCCCATGCTCCTTTTCTTTTTTCATCTCAGTATGAAAAGCTACACTTGTATGTACATTTGAGACAATGGCTTTTTCACTTTAGTGCACCTTGATATGACTCGAACATATAACCTTGTCGATGAGCCACTCGATGCAGCTGATCATAGCCTGCGAGTACCCCGGCTCCTGCTACACCAAGAAGCATATTAGCAGTAACTCCTCGGAATAGTGCTGAAAACCCCTCGAAATGAACAATCTCACGAAAAGCATGGATAGCACTGCGATACTTCTTCGATTGTCCAGAGGTTAACATCATTCGGCGTCGAACCGTGTCGAAGGGATAGGCACAGACCCCGGAAACTGTGGTGATACTCCAACCCAGGAAGAAGCTAGCAAAGAAATTCCCCTGCAACGAACAAAAAAGATATGATACAAAGTAATTTTATGTAGTCAGCAATTAGGAGTATTTATTATATGATCATGACTGGTTAAATTGCAAACAGCAACAACTAATAACTATATCCTACGCCCCGAGGCACCAAGATGCATATTAAGAAGATTTGAGATCATAGTTCATAATTGTGCATCCAATCATCTAACATAAACAGTTACCATCTACAAAGCTAAATAGGAGCAGTTGTGAGAATACAGTTCTACAAGAGAGGATTGGATGCTCACCTCAAGAGGCCCCACTAAAAGTATAGGCTTCATCGTGTCATAGATCCCAAAGTACAAGCCACGGTACAAAGTAATCCCCATGATTGAAGCCCCAAATCCTCGATATAGGCCCACAACGCCATCAGTTGATAAAGTTTCACGGTATACATCTAGTAGCCCTTTGAACTGGCGTTGACTATCAGTACCAAGTCTAGTACGCGCATAATCCAAATGATACAAAAACAAGGATGTGGTTGCTCCAGCAGCACTCCCTGAAGCCACATTTCCAGCAAACCACATCACATAACCATCCTTCTCTTTCGAGCGCCCAAAAATGCTTTTGAAGTAACCTTTAAATGCAAAGTTGAAAGCCTATGGATAATCGAACATCTGTTAAGTAACAAAATTAGGCAGGACAAATACTTGCAAAGGTAAAATGTAAAAATAAGTAAATAAAGATGTTTCATGCTAGCAGCAAAAGATTTCAAAACATCCCAGTACAGATATATAAAATCTGGGACAAAAGCTTAACTTGTTCCATAAACAGTAAGCCCCAAAGCTACCATATAGCTAAGGATTGGTAAGGAAGATAAAAAGGAGCCATGTTCAAATTACCCAAGTTTGATTTACTATTTCTTAGGTTGAGGAAACTAAAACTTCTCTACTAAAAAGTTAACCCGTTTTCTTTCTTCCATTTAGTTCCTGTCTATATCTCAAACTAATATGAAAATGAAGATAAAGTCTCTCTGTAATAACTGAAGGAGAAGTTCTTCTGTCAGCAACCTTCATACCTTAGCAGGTAAAGAGGTTTTCCTTTAACCTCAGTTTGTCTCAAAATGCCAAAGACAAGAAAATCGAGTAGTTGGTGTAGGTACATCAGGAAGATCTTAATCAATAAAATTCACCAGTTGTGATGTCTAATCACTAATACTAACCAGGTACATACCAACTACAACATGCCAACATTAAGTTTTTTGTCCTTAGAACTTCATGGAACATGCATTACAGGGATAGATCCCAAAGGCAATTCATCTATGAATAGCATATAGTACCTTTCCCACAAACAAACGATTGCCATAGTCATAGAAGATTAAAGCATAGGAAAACCTAAAACTCATGACACAACACCACTCAATTAGTGGAACTTTTAAATAGAACAGCATAATGATTATCCATACATTGATGATTCTATATTGGCATCTTTCAGTAGTTGTACAGATTAATCTGAAGCAGCAAGCACAAATCAACCAAAGCTCATAAAGTAGTTTTTAACACTGATTCTTGCAATTGTTCATAAACGACTCCATCAATTAAAAAAGAAATACCATGTCATTTAAATACCCTAATCTGTCAAATTCAGGCATTACCTAGTTCTTCAACAATATTATTCAAGTACATGATCAAAATTAAGGACAAATAAAATGGAAGCATAAAATCCAGCAATGAGAAACAGAACAATTTCTTTATAAGTTTCCTAGTGTGAACAATAGGCAAAATAGAAAATCATAAGTTTCAACCTGAGTAGGAAAATATCTGATGACATTGGCTTGGTTACCCCTCCAGAAAGAGAAAAGACCTTCATCCTTCAAAACCCTTTTAAAGCAATCACCAACACCATTATAAGGTTTCTGAAGGCTTCCCCTTTTATCATCTCCCCTTGATTTTGCAACAATAGCTTCACTCTTTCAATGGGGGCTGCTGCGCTCTTTGACATTATAGCAGCCATTCCAGCCATCACAAAATCCATTGAGAATTTCTCAGATTTATTCTTACCCATTTCCATCTTTTCTCTTGGCTATCTTTCTACAAATGCCAATACAATAAACCCAGAAAGAAAACCCATAAATTTCCATTGAACAAATCAACTAACCAGGAAAAAGGGAAATACCGAGATTAATTAACCATAAAAAAGAAGAAGAGTAAAACAGAGTAATATGAATGGGAGTATGGAAATTCAAAAGAATGGAATTAATAGAGAAAAGGAAAACGTGAGGAAAGAGAGGGATTGAAAGGGGAATTACCAGAGCGAGGGGAGGAAGGGAAGGAAGCTGAGAAACGAAGACACAGATTCCTTTAGGATTCCTTTGGAGTTCACAGAATTTGAGAGGCTGGCACCGGTTGTTGTAATATATTAAATTAATGGAAATAAAATGGGAAATCGCGATGGCTTACGTAACATTTATTACAATTTGCAAATAAGTCCTTAGGCTAGTATGCTTAGGGTTAGGTTTTTTTGGAGTGAGACCTGATGTTCGGACCACATGGTTCCAGCTAAGTTTGAAATCGAATCAAGTTGAACCCGTTTTGGTAGCAAATTCATTAAGAGAAATTTTTATTTAAATTTATAAGACTTAAACTTACTTTAAAGGTTTTAGAGTTCTTTATCATTGAACCCTGTTTATTAATAGCTGTGAGTTGCAAATTGGTTATTGAAGTTATTTTTTGTTACTTTGTTAACTATAGCATTAGGTTGTTGAAGGTTATTATTCGTTGCTTCAATGTTGTAACTCGTTGTTTCTTTGGACAGTTGAGCATTGGTTCTTAAATGAAAAAAAACTCCCTCTCTCTCTAGGCTTTCTAACTAAAGCCTTCATTGTTGTTTCTTCTTCTCCAAACCCAATTCTTTTTCTTTCTTATTTTCATTGAATAGTTTTGTTGGTAAATTCTTAAGGTAACTCCAATTCAACATATATCGAATCGTGGTTCTTACCTATAGATCAAGAAGGCAGTGGTTCTTAAGAAATTGCTACGTTGCCTTCAATCTCACATCCAATTGATACTTTAGATGCAGTATTAGATTCACGTACTACCATAAAGTTTCATCATCCTTTCACATATAAAAGGGTGAATATTAGGCTTAAGTAATTTCTTGATGGCTTTATGATGATTCCAACAAACAATGTTCAATAGTGAAAGAAGTCAGGTCCAAAATGAAGTACATGCTATGTATGTTCAACAAGATTGTGCTCTTGTCTCTTGGTTGCTTTCACAATAAGTCTACATATGTAACACCCTTCACTCGATCCAGTTGCCAAACTTGAGCTACGAAATGTTATAACACAAAAAATTACAAATACAAATGTTTAAGAATAAACTCAAACCAAAATTAAGTCATAGTAATCATTTGGTACAATTTAAAACCTCTTTCGAGTCTTATACGAGCTTACGAAAGCTTTAAAGTTGACCCGGGATCAAACAAGGACCAATTAGAAACTTTTTCAAAAAAGAAAGGCAATTATGTAAAATAGGGGCTTAAAACCATACAACTCTTTGAAGTCATGTGGTGAAAACGTCCAAATTTTAATTTCAAAAGTCACAAGGCCGTATAACAAACTGAGACCGTATGGATGAATTTTACCATTTTTATAGTACTCATACGGCTGTTTGGTTAGCCCGTGTGACAATCAAGAATCGTGTGGTTCCAAAAACACTTTCCTACCAGTGATCACATGGCCGTGCCATGAGCTCGTGTAGAACAAAAATAAGTCATTTGGTGCTTGTTTCAAAACCAACTATTAAACGTGACCTCTAAATTTCATTTTAGCAAACATAAACTTACTCAAAACATGCAAATTCCATGCCAAAACATAACTAATAATCACCTAATAAATTCACAAAACCAATATGTCACATTTGGCACCAATTCACAACAAATGCACGTAAATCTTTCCAAACCATTTCATATCACAAGATAGTTCATATGTGCATGACCTATTATGATTAACCATCCACATTTGCACAACAAAATACTAAGCCTATGAGCATGGAAATTCATCACATCCATAGTTTACCATAACTGTTCAAAAATCAACAATGCCACAAAACAACTTTCCATTACAACTATTAGACACTCCCATTTACATGCCATGTATAATTGAGTTAAACCACTAAATGTAACGCCCCACGCCCGAGACCGTCGTCGGAGTTGAGTATGAGGTGTTACTAAGCTTAATTTAACATATTTAGAACTTTGGATTATTTATTTCTACATTTGCAGCTTTTAAGCTACTTGCATCACAGTCAAAAGAAAAATCATATCTCGAGTTACGAAACTCGAAATCAAGATCCGTAAATTTTCCCTGAATCTAGACTCATATACCTATCTACTAATTTTTTTATAGAATTTTTGGTTGGGCCATTCAGTACAGTTTATTAGTTAAATTTACCCCTATTTCAGGACTTGACTGGTCTGACCTCTGTTTACTACGAACCACATTTCTCTCTGTAAAAAATTCATATGAATATGAGGTTTATTTCTCCTGATTCTGAGAATATAAAATACACTACCTAATTATATCTTTACAATTTATGGTGAATTTCTAAAGTTGGAACAGGGGATTCAGAAACTGCTATGACCCTGTTTCACTAAAATTCAAATATCTTCTAACATATAATTCCTTTACCTGTTTCATTTGTTTCATGTGAAACTAGACATAATAAGATTAAATTTGATATGTAGTCCATCACCAAATTCAATTTCTATGATTTTTAGTAAATTTTCAAACTCGCGTCAGTGTTGCTGCAGTATCCTGTTTATGGCAAATTTCATCCCTTTTGATGAGTTTTTATACACTAAGTATCTTATTAATTTTCCTTATCATCAAACATAATCTAAACTAACCATTTTCATAATTTATCATTATCAAACATTTCCTCAACCATTCCATTACCATACCATAAGATCATTTACACAAAATAGATATATTGCTATACATGCCATACTTAAATTTACAAGCCATTTACCAAAAGTCTTCCGGATAGTGTGACTGAGCCTTCGACCTATCCCGACTCCTGAGCTGGCTTGTCCAAAACTACAATGAGTAAGAAGGAGGGAGTAAGCATAAATGCTTAGTAAGTTCATATGCAAATAATAAGTAACATAACAAACAGTTATACCAATCAACATTAGCATACATCACTAAAACACATATCACATTTCTGATCATTTTTCATCATCTTATTACCTTATAGTGGTTGTATCAATACTCAACCCGAGGGTTAAATACATACCTGTCCAAAATATCCATTTCACATCACTCACCAATACTTCTCTTTACATCTCGAATATTCCTCCATTGAGTAGAACTTCACCCGTTGAACACATCGGAATATAATTCGGATACATGGATAACTTGCATATAAGTGCCACATATTCAATCAAGCAATCATGTAACCCGCCCATAAGCGAACTCAGACTCAACTCAACGAACTCGGGCGTTCGCATCCATAAGTGAACTCGGACTCAACTCAACGAGTTCGGACATTCGCATCCATAAATGAACTCGGACTCAACTCAACGAGTTCGGATGCTCAACCATCCTAGTGACATGTCACTTGTATCCTAATCTATTCCTAAGGTTCAAACGGGATTTTTCTCGAACTCTTATCCTTGCCGTCTTCCGTAGAATGCCGAAAATAATACTCGGTAACAATTATATTTAACAAGTAGCTCACATAATTTACATATTATTTGAAATTAACCACAAAGCATACATTTCATAATGAAATTCAGCATAACACATAATTAATATCAATAACTTAAAAATAACAATTATGCTACATAATTTACACATGAACTTACCTTGGTACCAAAATACAAGGATTTTGCAATCTAGTCCACAATCTTTTCTTTTCCTCGATTGAGGTCGATTCCACGTCTTTCTTGATCTAAAATAACACATTTAGCTTATTTAATACTCACATTATCAAATTAATCCTTAACTCAAATTTTGGAAAAATTACAATTTTACCCCTAAACTTTTTCATATTTACATTTTTTCCCCTAGGCTCGGGATTAAACTTTATTCCTTATTCTTATGTTTTAGAACATGCTGATAACTTTTCTCTTCTATGGCAACATCAAATTCTCACTCTAACATGTACTTGTGACTATTAGGTATTTTTACCGATTAAGCCCTTTTACTCGTTTTTGCTTAAAATCGAGTAGTACAAGTTGTCTAACATAATTTAAAACTTCATATTCTATCATAAAACATCAAAATACACAAATTTCACCTATGGGTATTTTTCCAAATATAAACCCTAGGTTAAATTATTGCTAACATAAGCTTTATCGAGTTACCGGGATCTCAAAAACGTAAAAATCATTAAAAACGGGGCTTGGAATCACTTACTATGGAGCTTGGAAGCTTGAAACAAACCCTAGCTATGGAGAACCCTTGAAATTTCGGCCTAATGAAGAAGATGGACAAAAATTGGCTTTTAATTTTGTTTTTAATTCATTTTAATAACTAAATGACCAAAATACCCTTACTACTAAACTTTCCAAAAATTCCTTCCATATCCTAATTTTGTCCATGAACTTAAAATTGGTCAAATTGATATTTAAGACCTCCTCATTAATATTCCAAAACAATTTCATACTAAAAACTTCTAGAATGCAAGTTTTACAACTTATTCGATTTAGTCCCTACTTTCAATTTAAGCACTTTAGGCATAGAATTTCATCACGAAATTTTCACACAATCATGTAATCATATCATAATCATCAAAATAATTACAAAATAATTATTTCTATCTCGGATTTGTGGTCACGAAACCACTATTCTGATTAAGCCCTAATTCAGGATATTACAACTCTCCCCCCTTTTAAGGATTTTCGTCCTCGAAAATCTTACCGGTAAATAGGTGTGGATATTGGTTTCTCATAGTTTCTTCGGATTCCCATGTAGCTTCTTCTACCCCATGCTTTTGCCACAACACTTTCACAAGCGCAACACTTTTATTTCTTAGTTGTTTGACTTCTCGAGCTAAAATCTTAATCGGTTCTTCTTCATAAGTCATATAGGGTCGCAGTTCAATTTCTGTCGGTGAAATTATATGTGAAGGATCCGAACGATACCGATGTAACATAGATACGTGGAACACATCATGAATCTTCTCTAATTCAGGTGGTAATGCTAGCCGATATGCTACCAGTCTAACTTTTTCAATTATTTCATACGGTCCAATAAAATGCGGACTTAACTTGCCCTTTCGTCCAAATCTAAGGACTTTCTTCCATGGAGACACTTTCAAAAATACCTTATCACCAACTTGAAACTCAATGTCCTTTCGCTTTAGGTCTGCATAAGATTTCTGTCTATCTGAAGCAGCTTTCAAACAATCTCGAATTATCTTCACTTTTTCTTCAGTTTCTTTTATTAAATCAACTCCATAAATCTGATTTTCCTTGAGTTCAGTCCAATACAAAGGCGTTCGACACTTGCGACCATACAATGCTTCATAAGGTGCCATTTTCAAGCTCGTCTGATAGCTATTGTTGTAAGCAAATTCTACCAACGACAAATATCTTTCCCAACTTCCTTGAAATTCCAATACACAACATCTGAGCATGTCTTCAAGAATCTGAATTACTCTCTCTGATTGTCCATCAGTTTGTGGATGAAAAGCAGTACTGAAATTTAACTTCGTACCTAACGCGTCTTGCAACTTTTGCCAAAACCGCGAGGTAAACCTTGGATCTCTATCTGAAATAATCGACAATGGTATTCCGTGTAATCTAACAATTTCTCTAATATACAGTTCAGCCAACTTGTTAAGAGAATAATCCGTATGTACCGGGATAAAATGAGCCGACTTAGTTAATCTGTCAACTATTGCCCAGATGGCATCTTTCTTTCCTGGAGTCAATGGCAATCCTGAAACAAAATCCATAGTAATCCGATCCCATTTCCATTCAGGAACCATAATAGGCTGAAGTAATCCCGAAGGAACTTGGTGTTCAGCTTTCACCTGTTGACAGATTAAGCATTTGGACACAAACTCTGATATATCTCTTTTCATTCCATTCCACCAATACATTTTCTTCAAGTCATTATACATTTTCGTACTACCCGGATGAATCGAGAAATAACCACTATGTGCTTCCTATAGGATCTTTTGAATCAGTTCCTCATTCTTCGGTACACAAATTCTGATTTTTAAACATTAAACACCCATCAGAACCAATTTTGAAATCTGACTTTGTATCAACTTCATACTACTTTCTCTTGGCTTGCAAATCTTGATCATCTTTCTGAGCTTCAGAAATCTCTTGTAAAAACTTCGGTTTTACTCTTAGCTCTGCTAGAATCGAACCATCATCTGACACTTTCAACTGAGTGTTCATAACTCTCAAAGAAAACAACAACTTTCTGCTCAAAGCATCAGCAACCACATTCGCTTTTCCCGGATGATAATCAATAACAAGCTCGTAATCTTTCAACAGCTCCAACCATCTTCGTTGTCTCAAATTCAAGTCTTTTTGTGACATCAAGTACTTAAGACTTTTATGATCGGTATATACCCGGCACTTTTCACCATACAAATAATGTCGCCAAATTTTCAAAGCAAACACCACCGCAGCCAATTCCAAATCGTGAGTAGGATAATTCCTCTCATGGGGTTTTAATTGCCTCGAAGCATATGCCACCACTTTTCCTTCTTGCATGAGCACACATCCCAAACCATTTAGAGAAGCATCACTATACACCACAAATTCTTTACCTGATTCGGGTTGTATCAACACTGGTGCTTCAGTTAATAACTTTTTCAATTCTTCGAAACTCTGTTGACATTCTTCCGTCCATTCAAATTTAACATCCTTTCGGAGTAGTCTAGTCATAGGAGCCGCAATTATAGAAAATCCATTTACAAACCGCCGATAATACCCAGCTAGCCCCAAGAAACTTCTAACTTCAGTTACATTTTTCGGTGGTTTCCAATCAACAATGGCTGAAATTTTACTAGGATCAACCCGTATACCATCACCTGAAACAATATGACCCAAAAATCCAACTTCCCGTAGGCAAAATTCACTTTTACTAAACTTATCATACAGCTGTTTATCTCTCAAAGTTTGCAAAACTATCCTCAAATGCTCAGCATGCTCTGTATCATCTTTTGAATAAATTAAAATATCATCTATAAACACCACAACAAATTTGTCCAAATATGGCCGAAATATGCAATTCATTAAATCCATAAACACAGCAGGAGCATTTGTCAACCCGAATGGCATAACTAAAAATTCATAATGACCATACCTTGTTCTAAAAGCAGTTTTAGGTACATCCGACTCCTTTACCCGCAGTTGGTAATACCCAGATCTCAAGTCAATCTTTGAAAACCATGTCGCTCCTTTTAGCTGATCAAACAAATCATCAATTCTTGGCAACGGATACTTGTTTTTGATTGTCACCTTGTTTAACTGGCGATAATCAACACATAATCTCATAGAACCATCCTTCTTTTTCACAAATAACACGGGAGCACCCCAAGGTGAAAAACTCGGTCTCACAAAGCCTTTATCAGTCAACTCTTGCAACTGCGACTTTAATTCTTTCAACTCTTTTGGTGCCATTCTATATGGAGCAATCGAGATCAGAGCTGTTCCCGGTATCAAATCAATACCAAATTCTACTTCCCTGACTGGAGGCAAACCCGGCAATTCTTCTGGAAATACATCCGCAAATTCACACACAACCGGCACTGATTCAACTTTCTTTTCAACTTCTTTTGTATTAATTACATACGCCAAATAAGCTTCATAACCCTTTCTCAGATATCTTTGAGCCGACATTGAAGAAATCACACTAGGCAATGCCTCTGATTTATCTGATTCAACCCGCAGAGTTTCACCATTTTCACACTTTAATTCTATAACCTTTTCTTTGCAATTTACTATAGCATCATGCAATGTCAACCAATCCATACCCAAAATAACATCAAATTCATCAAACGGCAACAACATCAAGTCGGCCGGAAAGTAATGATCCCGAATCATTAAAGGACATTTCTTACATACTTTATCAACAGTCACACATTTGCCTAACGGATTTGACACTCTAATCATAAATTCTGTATTCTCAATAGGTATATTCATACTAGACACCAATTTCATGCACACATATGAATAAGTAGAACCGGGATCAATCAAAGCAATAACATTAACATTATAGAGGGAAAATGTACCGGTAATCACATCAGGTGAGGAAGCATCTTCACGCGCTTTAATAGCATAAGTTCTAGCCGGAGCCCTTCCTTCAGGTCTAACCGGTGCATCCCTGGTTACATTCTTACTACTTGCTTCGCTCTCAGCTTTTCTTGGATATCTTCCTCTCGAATCCATCCCACTTGTTTTTGTATTCTGAAATTTTTCTTTTTCAGCTCTCTTTGGGCAGTCTCTAATAAAATGATCCGGAGAACCACATCGAAAACATTCATTTGCTCTACACGGACCAAAATGATTTCTACCACACCGCTGGCACTCAGGTTTAACAAATCTCGAGTTCCCTACACTGGCTGCCGAAGTAGTCTGGGATTTAGGACCCACATTTTGCTTCCTATAATTCCCATATGATTGCCCAGCTGAAGCTTGGGAACGAGGATTCATATTCCTGGACTTTCCAGGTTGCTGTGACAATGAACTACTCATCGGTCTTTTCTTCCAATTTCTAGTTTCAGCCTCTACCTTTTTCTTTTCTTTAAGTAATTCTTCGGCCTTACAAGCTCGATCAACCAATACTACCATTTCTTTTAGTTCAAGGATCCCGACAAATACTTTAATGTCTTCGTTGAGCCCGTCTTCAAATCGTCGGCACATCTTGGCTTCTGTAGGAACATATTCCCTGGCATACTTACTTAATCGAACAAACTCTCTTTCATACTCTGTAACCGTCATATTACCTTGCTTCAGCTCAAGAAATTCTTTACGCTTCTGATCAATAAATCTTTCACTAATATATTTCTTCCGAAACTCTTCTTGAAAAAATTCCCAGGTTACCCACTCTTTCGGTACCACTGAAATCAAAGTCTTCCACCAATTATAGGCTGGATCTCTCAACAAAGATGTAGCACATTTAAAACATTCTTTAGGTGTACAAGATAATTCATCAAATACCCGGATAGAATTCTCAAGCCAGAACTCTGCTTTCTCGGCATCATCATCAATATTTGCTTTAAATTCTTCGGCCCCTTGCTTGCGAATTCTATCAACTGGAGTTCTGTGAAATTTCATCAGATCCATACCTTGAGGCATCGGGGGTACAGGTTGAGGAATTGGGGGAGGTGGGGGAGGTCGTACATTTGGGTTCGTACGAACGAACTCAGTGTACCATGCACTCATCATTTGGAGAAAGGCTTCTCGATCCCTTTCTCCTCCTCCCTGACCAACAATAGGAGGTGGATTTTCAGTCGGCACTGCTCCTTCAGCCGGAGCTGGCGCATTACTCTCTACTTCATCCGCCACAGCTGGATCGGGATCCATTTACTATATAAAAAAAATCATCTAAAAAGGTCAGAAGTCGTCACACTATCACAATTTATACATATGGCATGTATAGCAAAATCCGTACATACAACACGTAGTCCGAGAACTGACTAAACCTGCTCTGATACCACTAAATGTAACGCCCCCACGCCCGAGACCGTCGTCGGAGTCGAGTATGAGGTGTTACTAAGCTTAATTTAACATATTTAGAACTTTGGATTATTTATTTCTACATTCGCAGCTTTTAAGCTACTTGCATCACAGTCAAAAGAAAAATCATATCTCGAGTTACGAAACTTGAAATAAAGATCCGTAAATTTTCCCTAAATCTAGACTAATATACCTATCTACTAATTTTTTATAGAATTTTTGGTCGGGCCATTTAGTACAGTTTATTAGTTAAAGTTACCCCTATTTCAGGACTTGACTGGTCTGACCTCTGTTTACTTCGAACCACATTTCTCTCTGTAAAAAATTCATATGAATATGAGGTTTATTTCTTCTGAAACTAGACTCAATAAGAATTCTGAGAATATAAAATAAACTACCTAATTACATCTTTACAATTTATGGTGAATTTCTAAAGTTGGAGCAGGGGATTTAGAAACTGCTATGACCCTGTTTCACTAAAATTCAAATATCTTCTAACATATAATTCCTTTACCTGTTTCATTTGTTTTATGTGAAACTAGACATAATAAGATTAAATTTGATATGTAGTCCATCACCAAATTCAATTTCTATGATTTTTAGTAAATTTTCGAACTCGCGTCAGTGTTGCTGCAGTATCCTGTTTATGGCAAATTTCATCCCTTTTGATGAGTTTTTATACACTAAGTATCTTATTAATTTTCCTTATCATCAAACATAATCTAAACTAACCATTTTCATAATTTATCATTATCAAACATTTCCTCAACCATTCCATTACCATACCATAAGATCATTTACACAAAATAGATATATTGCTATACATGCCATACTTAAATTTACAAGCCATTTACCAAAAGTCTTCCAGATAGTGTGACTGAGCCTTCGACCTATCTCGACTCCTGAGCTGGCTTGTCCAAAACTACAATGAGTAAGAAGGAGGGAGTAAGCATAAATGCTTAGTAAGTTCATATGCAAATAATAAGTAACATAACAAACAGTTATACCAATCAACATTAGCATACATCACTAAAACACATATCACATTTCTGATCATTTTTCATCATCTTATTACCTTATAGTGGTTGTATCAATACTCAACCCGAGGGTTAAATACATACCTGTCCAAAATATCCATTTAACATCACTCACCAATACTTCTCTTTACATCTCGAATATTCCTCCATTGAGTAGAACTTTACCCGTTGAACACATCGGAATATAATTCGGATACATGGATAACTTGCATATAAGTGCCACATATTCAATCAAGCAATCATGTAACCCGCCCATAAGCGAACTCGGACTCAACTCAATGAACTCGGGCGTTCGCATCCATAAGTGAACTCGGACTCAACTCAACGAGTTCGGATGCCTAGTTACATCTCACGAACTCAGACTCAACTCAACGAGTTCGGACATTCGCATCCATAAATGAACTCGGACTCAACTCAACGAGTTCGGATGCTCAACCATCCTAGTGACATGTCACTTGTATCCTAATCTATTCCTAAGGTTCAAACGGGATTTTTCTCGAACACTTATCCTTGCCGTCTTCCGTAGAATGCCGAAATCAATACTCGGTAACAATTATATTTAACAAGTAGCTCACATAATTTACATATTATTTGAAATTAACCACAAAGCATACATTTCATAATGAAATTCAGCATAACACATAATTAATATCAATAACTTAAAAATAACAATTATGCTACATAATTTACACATGAACTTACCTTGGTACCAAAATACAAGGATTTTGCAATCTAGTCCACAATCTTTTCTTTTCCTCGATTGAGGTCGATTCCACGTCTTTCTTGATCTAAAATAACACATTTAGCTTATTTAATACTCACATTATCAAATTAATCCTTAACTCAAATTTTGGAAAAATTACAATTTTACCCCTAAACTTTTTCATATTTACATTTTTTCCCCTAGGCTCGGGATTAAACTTTATTCCTTATTCTTATGTTTTAGAACATGCTGATAACTTTTCTCTTCTATGGCAACATCAAATTCTCACTCTAACATGTACTTGTGACTATTAGGTATTTTTACCGATTAAGCCCTTTTACTCGTTTTTGCTTAAAATCGAGTAGTACAAGTTGTCTAACATAATTTAAAACTTCATATTCTATCATAAAACATCAAAATACACAAATTTCACCTATGGGTATTTTTCCAAATATAAACCCTAGGTTAAATTATTGCTAACATAAGCTTTATCGAGTTACCGGGATCTCAAAAACGTAAAAATCATTAAAAACGGGGCTTGGAATCACTTACTATGGAGCTTGGAAGCTTGAAACAAACCCTAGCTATGGAGAACCCTTGAAATTTCGGCCTAATGAAGAAGATGGACAAAAATTGGCTTTTAATTTTGTTTTTAATTCATTTTAATAACTAAATGACCAAAATACCCTTACTACTAAACTTTCCAAAAATTCCTTCCATGTCCTAATTTTGTCCATGAACTTAAAATTGGTCAAATTGATATTTAAGACCTCCTCATTAATATTCCAAAACAATTTCATACTAAAAACTTCCAGAGTGCAAGTTTTACAACTTATTCGATTTAGTCCCTACTTTCAATTTAAGCACTTTAGGCATAGAATTTCATCACGAAATTTTCACACAATCATGTAATCATATCATAATCATCAAAATAATTACAAAATAATTATTTCTATATCGGATTTGTGGTCACGAAACCACTATTCCGATTAAGCCCTAATTCAGGATATTACACTAAAAGTCTACCGAATCAGGAGATAGATATCATGGGCTTCTCGTAAATCTGATCGACAAGATTTGAATGTCCAAAATCTACAGAGAAAGTAGTGACGACGGGTAAGTCTTACGAGTACTTAACAAGCTTACCTATAATACCAACACAATTCTAACAAGGTGAGATGGCATACTTTAAAAAACATAAAATACATCAAATAGAAAGCTTGACATTTCATAGTTTTTAAATCTAATTCAACCACATTTCTTCCATCTATGTATACTCAAAATTCCATTATTCAAGTCTTTCATTCTTCCTCATTTAAACATTAAGCTCATTCCATAACCTATCAATTCCACATTCCACTTCTTTTTAAACTACCCGATAAAACATCGTAAAAGAACTCAATACATAAGTGCAAATCACATCTGATGCTCATTCGATCTAATCATATACATTGGTATTAGGTTACCTATCTGGGATAAACCTTTTAGTGACACAATAATAGCTTGTCCAGGTCTATATATACATGTAAGGTTACCCATTCGGGCTAAACCTATAAAACAACATCAAGTTACTTGTTTGAGTTAAACCTGTGTCACATATATCTTCGAGTCTACAACAAATGTTGGATCTCAAAATCATCAAAAATCAACCTGTAACCATGTGTATGAGACTTTTACTAATTTCATCAGGCCAACTTCAACATATAAATTCATCATCATTTCCTTGCAATTTACTCCGATATCACCTTTTATACCAATTTGTAATTCATCCAAATTTTCAATTGAACACTTATATTTAATATCTTAGACACATTTACATCATATGAACTTACCTGACAAAAACAACAATGGATAAGGCGTTAGGGACTATTCAACAATTTTTCCTTTTTCACGTGTATCCTCCAGTTATTGCAAATCTCGATCTAAACGATAACTTAATTCAATTATCAATTCCAAACATCATTTAACAACATAATAAAGTTATATTACAGTTTAGTTTCATCTATCAATTAATCCTTTAAGTTTTTCATTTATTCAATTTAGTCCCTAAAATCAAAGATATAAAATCAAAGATATTGTAACTTTCAAATTTGAGCTTCGATTTTGAAATCAATCTTAATTTCATCATTCTACATTCCATCAAAACCTATATTTATAGAACTTTCATTCTAAATTTTAAATTATTACATTTTAGTCCTTATGTTCAGAACTAACAATTTTTACTTTACAAATTAGTCCTTTTTTCATATCTAAGCTTCAAATCTAACCAAATAACCACCAAAAATTCAAAAATACATCAATGATAACTTTTTAAAAATTTAACAGTTTCACAAATTAATCCTTGGGTTAGCTAAATCAAGCTCCCGGGATTTCAAAAACGTAAAAATTATAAGAAAATGACTAAATTGAGATACCTAAATAAGTGTCGAAAGCTTCAAAGCCCTAAAGAGCTTCTCTTCAACGGAGAAATCAGAGGAAGGGAGGAAGATGAATAAATAATTTTCTCTCTCCTTTCACCATATAAATAATTTTTTCTCTTCTTTCACCATAAATATTTGTTTCTTTTAATCATAAGATTTTTATGTTATTTTAATTAGAAATTATAATAATATATAATATAAAAAATTTAACCAAAATGTCCACTAGAATTCCAACGTGGTAACCACTTTGGTCCTTAGTTTAAGTTTTCCACTTACAAATCTATAGTAATTTAACTTTTACTACTTTTACAATTTAGTCTTTGTACCTTAATTGACTATCTATTCAAATAAATTACTGTACCAAAATTCAATATTATACTAAAATAGACTCGTAAATATTAAATAATAATATTTACTGACTTGATCATCAAAAAATAGAGTTTCAAAACCACTATTTTTGTCACTACTAAAAATTATATTGTTATAACTTTCCTCATTAGGAAATTTCATCCTCAAAATTTTTACCTGAAAACAGATTAAGGTATTGAGATTTCATGGTTTCTTCAGGTTCCCATGTAGTTTCCTCAAAACCATGTCGATGTCATAACACTTTCACTAGCGATATTATTTTATTTCTGAGTTCTTTCGCTTCTCGAGCTAAAATCTTTTCCAGATCCTCACTGTATGACAAATTAGGTTGTAACTCAACCTCGTCAGGAGAAAGCACATGCGAAGGATCAAAACAATAATGACGCAACTTAAACACATGAAAAACATTGTGTATCTTTTCCAGTTCTGATGGTAGAGCCAATTGATTTGCTATAGGTTTGATTCTTTCGAGAGTCTCGTATGACCCAATAAATCATGGGTTGAGTTTCCCTTTTCTACCGAACTGCAAAACTTTTCTCCAGGGCGAGACTTTTAGAAATACTTTATCACCTATCTGAAACTCAATGTCTTTTATTTTCAAACCAGCATACGATTTTTGACGATCCAAGGCATATTTCAAATGATCATGAATAACCCTAACTTTATCTTCTGTTTCCTGAATCAGATCAATCTTGAGTATTTTTCTTTCACTCAAGTTAGGCCAATACAACGGAGTTTTTCAATTTTGTCTATATAAAACATCGTACGGTGCCATTTTAAAACTCGATTGATAAATGTTATTATAAGCAAACTATGCCAACGATAAGAATTTCTCCCAGCTGCCTTCAAATTCAATAATACAACAGCGTAACATATCTTCTAGAATCTATATTACTTATTCCGACTGATCATCTATTTAAGGATGAAATGCAATACTAAAATTCAATTTTGTACCTAATGCCTCATTTAATTTACTCTAAAATCTAGAGGTAAACCTCGGGTCTCGATAAAAAATGATAGACAGTGGTACACCATGTAATCTCACAATCTCAGAAACATATAACTCAGATAATTTATTGAGTGTATAATCGGTTCTGACCGGAAATAAAGTGTGAGGACTTCGTCAATCTTTCAATAATCACCTAAATGACATCTTTCTTCTTCGAAGTCAACGATAGTCCTGATACAAAATCCATCATGTTGCATTCCTATTTCTATTTTGGAGTCATCACAGGTTGTAACAAACCCGACGGAACCTGATGCTCAGTTTTCACTTGCTGACATACTAAGCACTTTGTTACAAATACAGAGATTTCACATTTTATTCCTGGCCACCGGTACATCTGTTTCAAATCGTTATACATTTTTGTGCTACTTGATAAATTGAATAAACACTAATGTGGACTTCATACAAGATATCCCATTTCAATGCTGAATCATTCGGTACGTACAAATGGTTTCAGAAATACAAGCTACCATATTCACTAACACTAAACTTGGTAGTCTAAGCATTTTTAACTTGTTCTCGCTTCGTTTACAATTTAGAATCACTTTTCTATAATTCCTGTATTCCTTGTAAAAATATCAGTCTAGTTCTCAATTCATCCAAATAGAACCATTGTGCTCCAAGATCAATTGAGTATTCAATACTTTTAAAGTAAATAGAGACTTTTGACTCAAAGCATCTGCAACAATGTTCGTTTTGCTTAGATGGTAATCAATGATCAAGTCGTAGTCTTTTAACAATTTAAGCCATTGACGTTGTCTCAAATTCAATTCTTTCTCTGACATCAAATATTTTAGGCTTTTATGATTGGTGAATATATGACACTTCTTGTTGTACAAATAATGTCACCAGATTTTTAAAATAAACACAACTGTTGCCAATTTTAGATCATAAGTCGTGTAGTTTTTCACGTGCGGTATCAACTGCCAAGAAGCATATACAATGACTTTTCCTTATTGTATTAGAACACAACCCACTCATTCAATGTAGCATCACTGTAAACTACACATTCTTTCCCAAATTTGGGCTGACTTAAAACTTGAGCTTTAGTTAACATAACTTTCAACTGATCAAAACACTTTTGGCTTTTTCAGTCCAGAAAAAATGAACATCTTTCTGCAGTAGCTTTGTTAATGGTAAGGCAATTATTGAAAAACCTTTCACACATAATCTTTAATATCCTGCCAAACCTAGAAAACTACGTGCCTCTGCAACATTTCTTGAAGGTTTCCAATTCACAATTATAGATTTTTTTAGATCAACTCGAATACCATCCACAGAAATTACATGCCCCAAAAATCCAAACTCTGATAGCCAAAACTTATATTTGCTGAATTTCGCAGACAATTATTTTTCTCACATAGTTTGTAACATAATTCTCAAGTACTAATCATGCTCGGTCTCATTTTTTGAGTAGATGAAAATATCATCGATAAACACAACTGCGAATCTGTCTAAATGTGACTGAAAAACCTTATTTATCAAATTCATAGATGCAACAATGAGATTAGTCAAACCAAACAAAATGTAACACCCCAAACTTGGCCTGGATGTTATGGCCGAATCTGGTGATGTCACATGAGAGTGTTTTTGAAAATGCCCTGACCTTGAACTATTCTAGTTATTATCTTTTACTAAGTTCGGGAAAAACGTGGACTAATTGATTTACTTTAAAACATTTCTTTTACACAGAAGCTTTTGAAACCCAAATAATTTTTGGAAACTGTTTCTTTTACGTAAAATCTCAGTTTATTTTAAGAAAACTGTACTTAATTACGTTGCAGTTTATAAATCCATAATCAACAGTTTAAAACCCCAAATTAAAACCAAATAGTCCCAAAGTCCATCATACATAAAATACCAGCAAGAAATATACGATGTAACTGCCAAAAATTGAAAATAAGCAATTAGATAGTGGTGGTCACTGTTGAGCCCTCCGCTGCACCAATCCATCAAGTTTGGGGATTACCTACACATATTAAATAGAAAAGGGTGAGTTTTCACAACTCAGTGTGTAATCCCCACAGAAAATACACATAGTAGCAGAAGTTAGTCATATATCCAAATAACAGATAATTCGGGCCTGAGCCATTTACAGAATCGGTGTGAACCTTAGTCCACTCAGATACAGAATCAGATACGAACTGGACTTTAGCCCATCTCAGATATAACATGCATAATAGAGTAGAATAATAGAATCATGCACACCAGCCCTACACACCAACTCCGTCCAACCTAACACACCACGTGTGGATAAAATCGACCCACCTATCCTAACAAAATTCGACACATAATCAGATAATTGTAGCTGAGCTACCAGATAACAGGCTTGAGAGCCTTTCAGAATACTTCCTCTATCATAACACCAACCCCACCCCAATGCAATGCGTCATAGAAATATGGCATGCTATAATGCAATTTAACAGATCATACAATCGGTCAGATACACATGCTAAGAGTAACATGTTTAATACATACATCACATAATCAGATCACATAATCAAGGGTCTAAGTAATGCTTACCAACCCTACGGTAGGTCACAATCGACTAGGACGACTCGTGCAACCTTACAGATTATTCCAGAAAAATGGGCTCACAGGCCGCATGGGCCCACACACCTATGTGGCCCATGCGGCCCAAATTGGCCCAGGCCTTGTGGTTCACACGTGTGGGCCCACATGCCTGCGTGGCCCATACGACCCAATTGGTCGAGCCCGTTTCTCGCACACGGCCTCATTGGCAGTCACACAGCTGTGTCATACGCCCGTGTCATGCGCGTACGGCCTAGTTCGTCGACCACATGGCTGTGTACTGCCACACAGCCTACCACACGGCCTGCCACACGGGCGACCACACGCCTGTGTGGCATCGACAGTTTCGTTCACGGCCTGGCCCAGAATCCCACACGCCCTTGCCGTTCACCTATGTGGGCCCACATGTCCGTGTGGCCTACACGACTCAATTGGTCAAGCTCGTGTCTCACACATGGCCTCGCCGGCCATCACACAGTTATGTCATGCGCCTGTGTCACTCGCGCATGGCCTAGTTCATCGACCACATGGCTGTGTACTACCACACGGCCTACCACACGGGCGACCACATGCCCGTGTGGCATCGACAGTTTCATTTTTTGGCTTTTTCTACTACTCATTTTTTGTGTTTTCGTGTACACACGTGGTTCAATTTTGCTGTAGTCGCTATCCCAAGACCATCAATACCTATAACCAGAGTATTCTAACTTTTTAGAATGCAAAACGAGTCTTACAACCAATCTTAAAATCATAGAATCGACTTATTGCTACCAAATGTGCACTACTCTAATTTAAGTCGACAAAGCGTTAGTACCAGCCTCACAAGTAACCCCGAAACAGCAACCAAAACACCATTTTAGACACTTACTCAGAGTAACATTCGAGTTTAGTGAAACGAAAACTTACCACACACGCCCCTAACAGTGAATACAGAATGATTGAAAAGCAGAAAGAAAAAATAGCCGAAATAGGAGAGAAAGCAAGGGAATTTCAGCAGCAAAATGAGAGGAAAGGGAGAAAGGGTAGCCGAATTTGCCAAAAAGAAAGTAATATTCCCTGAAACTGTTAACCCTCAATCTTTTTCTCCTCAATTCTTTCCTCTAACTACCCACTACTCAGATTTCTGATCCAACTCAAACTCTTCCCCGTAACTGTACAAAAATAAAGCTGACGCAAGGAATCGAACACAGGATCTCAATCACACTAACACTCCACTTAACCATCAGACCAGCAATGCCATTCTTACATATTTTACAAACAATAAAATATAAGCCTAATAGACCAAGTTCAGGATTTATTCATTAAAATACCAAAATTTACCCAAGCTAATGCTTGAACTTGGGACCTCTTAGACACTTCCTAGAACACTTAACCATTGAAGCAGACACAAATTTGTGTCAAATTACTTCAGATACACATACAGGTATTTTGGGGAGTTTCACGACATCACCAGAAATTCATAGTGCCCGTATTGAGTTCTGAATGTAGTTTTCGGTACATTTGGTTCCTTGACTCGAGACTAATAATACCCCGATCGTAGATCAATATTTGAGAACAAGGTAGCCCCTTTTAACTGATTGAATAGGTCGTCAATTCGAGGTAGTGGGTATTTATTCCTTATAGTCATCTTATTCAATTATCTGTAGTTAATACATAATCTCAAATTTCTTTCTTTCTTTTTCACAAATAGAATTGGAGCACCCCACAGTGACACACTTGACCGAATGAATCCTCTATCAATTAGTTCTTATAACTGAGCTTTCAATTCTTTCAACTCTATTGGTGCCATTCTATTCAGTGGGATAGATATCAGAGTAATCCTTAGTACTAAACCAATCACAAACTTAACTTCTTTTTTCGATGACAACCTAGGTAGCTCTTCTAGAAATACATCAGTAAATTCTCTTACTATTGGAACTTGTTCTAACTTCAATTTTGACACTTGGGTATCTAAAAATGTACGTAAGATAAACGTCAACACCCTTTTGGATAAATTTTAGAGCAGTAAAGGCTGATCCAATACTGGTGACACAATCGGTTCTATTAGATTCAACACTAATCAATTTGCTACTTTGATATCTCAAAACAATTCGCTTCTATTTGCAATTGACAATTACATCATGTAATGTTAACTAGGCCATACCTAGAAAACATCAAATTCTTTGAATGACAATAACATCATATTAACAGGAAATTCAAAATCTTGAATTTTTAGTAGGTAACTTTTACACACTTTATTAACAATAACACTCTAACCTATCAGATTTGACACCATTATATCAAATTTTGTCGATTCTACTAACAAATTCTTTTTTGTTACTAATGTAGTGCATATATAAAAGTATGTTGATCCAGGGTCAATCAATGCATAAATAGTAACATCAATGAGAGAAAAGGTACCGAAAATGATGTCAGGTGCCGTAGCTTCCTCTTTAGCTCATATCTCATAAGCTTTGGTTGGTGCACGACCCTCAGATCTAACAGTCACAACATGTGCCTCACTGCAGCTAGCTCCAAAAATATTTTTGGGTTTCAATTTCTGACCCCTCTATGAAATATCACTGGTCTGGGAATATGTTATGAACCTATCTCGGCTCTATTCGGACAATCCCTCAGATAATGTTCAAATGAACTATTTCAGAAGTAATATCCCTTTTTCACTCTACATTCTTCGAAATGATTCTTGCCACAATGCTTGCAAATGGGTTTTTCTACATTTCAAACACTATCAACACTAGCTACTAACGTAGCCTGAGTCTTAGGGTAATTCTTCTTGGACATACCTTTTCTCTTTGGTTTCCTATAGTAGTAACAAAATGGCTTTTAAAATCTCTTGGTTTTTTAGATGGAGGAGTCAAAAAAAGTCCTGGTCATACTACGCTTCCCAGTGTCCTCACTCTAAGCCTTATCATGCTTCTTGTCGTTCCATATTTCCTCTATTTTTTGAGCATATCCAGATAATACCATAAACTCTTTTATTTCTAGTGCAACCACAACCATTCATATGTCTTCATTTAAGCCCTACTCGAATCGAGTACACATTTCAGCCTTTGAAGATACAAATTCTCGAGCATATTTACTAAGATAGATAAATTTAAGCTCATATCCAACAACTGACATATTTCTCTATTTCAAATCCATAAATTCTTATTTCTTCTTCTCTATATACATTTTACTGATATATATCTTTTTAAATTTAGTCTGGGAAAAATCTCATGTTACTCTATCTCTCGGGACCACAAATGTTAAAGTAATCCACCACTGGTAACACTTTTTTTTTTCAATAGATATATAACATATTTTAAACTATCTTCAAGAGAACAACAAAATTCATCAAGAGCTTGCTGGGTATTTTTCAGCCAGTATTCAGCTTTTGCTGGATTATCATTATATAAACCTCAAAATTCTTTTGCCCCATACTTGTGAATCTTATCTGTTAGAGGTCGATTAACAGTTATCGAGCTTGAAATTTAAGGACAACAGGGTGCAGGGGTAGGTACAGCCAGGGCGAAGGTTGCGGAGTCCCAAGGTTAGCTTGTATAGACTAGGCAAACCACTCATTCATCGTTTGGAAGAAGGCACCACGGTCCTCACTTCTAAGTATTTTTGAATTACGTATACTATGATTTGCTCCTTGATCAGAAGTCGAAATGTTACTATCTACCTCATCGAGTACGGTGCGATTAGACTCGGCCAACATTGTATGTCTATATAAAAAAGCAAAGTTAGATCGAATTAAAAAGTGTAACAAACCATTTTTTAGTGGTGTCAAAAATAGTAGTTTTGAGGTCACAAATTCGACGAGCGAGTCCGTAAAATTTTTTTATTTAATATTTACGAGTCAAATATAATGTTTTAATAAATTTTAATTTGATAATTTATGTCATTTGAACAAATAATTAGGTTCAAGTGGTATTTTCCTAAAGTCAAGTGGTTTTAGAAAAGGAAGTATCGGGACCTCATTTCTATAAACCTAACCTGTAAATATTTTATTAAATCTAAGAAATTTTAATGTTTAAATAATTAATTAGGTAAAAAAGACTAAATTGTAAAAGTTGCAAAAATTAATAACTATAAGCTTATTTTCATTAAATAGGTATAAAAGCATGAAATAAGGGCCGTACGTAATAATTCTACCTATTTTAAGTATAGTGGACGATTATGGCTCGATCTTTGATGAAATTTGGTTTAATTTAAAAGATAAATTTGGTAATTAGGTAATTTGGAAATTAGAAAACAAAAGATGATAAAATAATGAAATCATTATCTTATTCTTTTCTTTATTAGAGAACCAAATACTTCATAGGTAAAGGTATGAAGTTTCTGCAAAGCTTTGTCTTGAATGCATGGTACAAAATTTTGCCCCATTTTTAGTAATTTTTATGTTTTTGGGCTCGGTTTAGCTTAATCTAGCTAGTCTGGAGGTCAATTCGTAAAGTTTTTAAAAGTATAGGGATTACCATGAATGAGTTTGAAGTGTTTTTTTTTTAATTTTAATTGATAAATTGTTAAAGTTGATAGTTAAAATATAGTTATTTTGTTAAGTGATTTTTAATGATTTATGTGTAGGTATTAAATGGTTGAAATAATAAAATTCTTGGAAAATATTGTGAATTGATGATAAATATGGGATGTTATAGGACTAAGTAAAAACCGGCTAATAGGAATTTTAGTTAAAAATGGTAAATTTGCAAGTTTCGGGTTCAGGGACTAAATTGTTTTAAAAGTTATAATGTTGAGGGTAAATTTGGAAATTGATAATGGAAGTATTTAATTGCATAAAACTACTTGTTAGAATGCTGGAAATATATTAATTGGGTTGAATTATTATTTAGATCAAGAAACGCTGTAATTAGATTTAAATCGAGGAAAAGCTAAAGTTTTGAACTAGTTGTCGACTCCATTTTAGTGTTTTAGTATAGGTAAGTTCGTATAAGGACTAAATTATTATGTAATGTTTTGTATGTAAAGTTTATAAATATTTATGTTACAAATAGATTAGGTTAATAATTCTATAATATTTTGGTAATATGGATCAAAATAGGATGTTAATCAATTTGGGTGATGTAATGCTTTGGTTTAGATGAGATATTCAAAATGGTATTATGATGAAAGAAATGTATGTTTGAAAAGGACATAATGAAATGCAAATTAAGGTTTTGGATGTGTTAAATGGTCCCGTTTGAACCTTGAATACTTAGGAGACATATGACATGTCAATAGGGATTATAAGGTTTTAGGTGCTGGTCCTGGATGTCCTATCGATGGCTGAGGTCCTGCATTTGTTGTGGATTCTCTACAGTTCGTGTGAGCAGGCCCATTTCATAGCTTGTGTGAGCACTATTAAAATGGTTACGGTTACATGAAAAGGTGCACTTTGTGTGAGTATGGTTCCTAACTATCCGATTTTATTCTATTTGGTTCAACAGGCAATTAAGGGTTAAAGTGAAAAGGTATGTATATAAAGGAACAATGTTATTGTAACACCCCTAACCCGTATCCATCACCGCAATACGTTTACAGAGCATTATCGGAGTTTACATGTCAAAACTATCAAAAATATAAATCATTTACTTTACAAAATCTCATAGCAAATTCTATTAATAACATACATATTGTCCTTTATACAAGCCCTTGAGGCCCTAAAAACATATTAGAAATAAATCGGGACTAAATTGGAAAAATTTAGAATTTTTCGGGAAAATATGAAAATTTTCAAATTGTAGGGGTCACACGGCTGTGTCCCAGCCCGTGTCTATAACAGCCTGATTTTCAATGGTGTTGAAAATAGTGGTTCGAGGCCACCCAATCCGGCAAGTAAGTTCGTAAATATTAAATAATCAAGTATGATTTTAAAAAGGTTTTTGAATTGATAATTTGTGTTTTATAATAATAATTTAGGTCAAGTGGTTTTAGAAAATAAGGTACTAAGACCTCGTTTCTATAAACCGAGTTGTAAATATTTTTATAAATATTTATAGAGTGTCATTAAGGTAGTATTAAAGTTTTGTTGAAAATTTTTTTACGTTTCGATAGTTAATTAATTAAAAAGGACTAAATTAAATGGATGAGGCGGCATATGAAGGAAAAATAATAAAATAAAAGGATTCAATGGTATAATTGTAAATTTGTTAAAATTAAAACAAAATAAAAAGGAGAAAAAGACATCTTCTATGGAAATTTCTATTTTTCATTGAAGAAAAACCATGGGAGTTTAACTTGGAGGTTCTGCCATTTTATATTCTTGCATGTAAGTTCAGTAGTTTAGCCCCGTTTTCAATAATTTTTATGTTTTTGAGATTGTTGCAACTAGGTCTAGCTAACCCGTACCTTCGATTTTGAAACTGTTAAAGATTTTGAATGTTACGATTGATGAATCTATATGATTTTAGATGTTAAATGATGAATTTGAGATATTAGTTGTTATTTAAAAGTATTTTGTAAGTGATTTTGATGAATTTTTCGATTAAGGATTAATTTGTTAAATAATAAAAAATACAAGGGTTTGTTGTGAAATTATTGCAAAAGTGGGCTGTATTGAATGCCGTGAATATTCAAATAGCATGGGTTTGCATTAAAAATTGTTTTTCATGTTTTGGGCTCAGGGACTAAATTGAATAAAAATAAAACTTTAAGGGTAATTTTGTAAGAATGTAAAAAATGACTGAATTGCATGAAATGAATTGTTTTATTGTATAAATTAATATATTTAATGAAATTATTAATTTAGATCAAGGTCGAACGAAAAATCGAGAAAAATGAAAAATTTCCAAAATACCCCTAAATATTTGTATTTATGCAATTTAACCAGGTAAGTTTGTATGAACTGTATTCTGTATAATTTTGATTAAAATGAATGTTAATTGGTGATTGGTAATATATATATGTTTTGTTGTTGGAAAAATATTATAGAAATTAATGCTCAGTTTGGATTGAACGTGGGATTTGAGTATATTCGTGATTTGGCGAATAAATGACATTGGAGGAAAATGACGACAAATTACCCAAGTAAATTGAGGTTCAGTATTTGTTGCAAACTCTCATGTTTTACTTTCCATTTAGCTCTTACAAGCTTCTGTTTAATGCATATGAGTTTTCGTTCAGCTCTTTCAAGCTTCTATTAAACTCTTATGAGTTTCTGTTAAGCTCTTATGAGCTTCTGTTTAACTCATATGAGTTTTTTTTCAGCTCTTACGAGCTTCTACTCAACCCTTATGGGTTTTTGTTTAGCTCTCATGAGCTTCTATTAAGCTTTTGAGCTTCTGTTAACGATATACTCAAATTCGTAAGTCGTTCTTCGAAAGGTAAAATATCGGGATTTGTCTTGATTGATATATGTATATGAAGAAATGGTAAGAGAATGATATGTATTATGATATGTATATATATCAATATCTTGATATGTTGATACATGACAATTTTGTAAGTTGAGACGAGTAATAAACTTAAGTGTAACATGTCAAGATAGTAAGGTTATCAAGGTTTAAATTATGTGAAATATGTTCAAGTACGCTAACAAGTGTTGTTGTTTGATGCTTCGGCAAGTGCCAAGATATTGGTTGAATGGTAATATTTTTAATTATAAGATGCATTGAAATGGTAAGTGCTCAAATGAAAACATGCTTGTGTTCATGAAAGAGTGGTAAGTTTTAAGTTATGCAATTTCTTATGAAATGACTTATTATATGATTAATTCGAAAAAGGTTATGTTTAAATGCATTAGCTTGTGGCTATGGTTGAATGATATGTTTATGACTGGTGTGTTATGCATATGGAATGAGTGTAGAAAGTAAAGAAATACAAATGAAAATAAAGAAATTTGGAAGAGTTAAAGGTTGTTTAAAATCCTACTATGCTAGGGATAATATGTATAAGTGATGCTATGGATTTATTTACCTTATAAGTTGATGAATATAGCCACATGAGGATTGTGGTGTCAATATTAGATTATTCTTGATATTTACAAATTTCATATTTGAAATGGATGGATATGGTTAAAGTTTATACGAGCTTACTAAGCATTTATTTCTTACATATTTGTTTTTCTTTACTTTTCGAATTATCGAAAACTCGATTAGGTTGGAAGCTTTGTCAGAGTTATATCACACTATCCATCGGTTCTATTGGTACTTTTGAATGTTTTGATTTTGGTTATAATGGCATGTATGGGTAACTTGTTTAATGTTGGCCTATATATGTAATTTGTTGAGATTAGCTACTTATTTTGGCCTGTTTTGGATGCCTAATTATGGCTTGATGATATGTATAATGTTGATTGTAGGTTGACACCAGATTGGGTGAGAAATATGGCTTGTAAAATGACCTATTTTTGTCCACACGGGCAGAGACACAGGCGTGTGTCTCAATCGTGTGTGACACACAGCCAGGTGACACAGCCATGTGTCCTTTGTATCTTAAATTTTGCACAAAACAAAATGCTCACACAGCCTAACACACGGGCATGTGGCTTGGCTATGTGACTCAAGTCAGTATGCTCAAATTGTTCACATGGCCTGACCACACGGGCATGTGTCCCTTGCACCTTAAAAATTTTTTTTGGAAGTTTTCTGAAAAATTCTTTGAGTTCCCAATTTAGTCCCAACTTATTTCCAATGTGTATTTTGAGCCTCGAGGGCTCACCTAAGGGACAATATAATTGATTTTGATTGGTTTCTGATATGAATGCTAAATTAAATGAAATGTCTGATATTTAATCTGTAATCTCTATTAATGCTTCGTAACCCTGTTCAGGCGATGGATACGAGTTAGCGGTGTTACAGTGTCTGTGCTCGTGCAACATTCTGACTTGAGTCACATGGCCGAGCCACACGCCGTGTACCCTTCGAAATGGCCTCACACGCCCATGTGCCAGGCCTTGTGCTAGGCTATGTAACTGCCTGACTTGTAACCCTTAATAAGCTATAGGGGACACATGACTATGTGACACACACGGCTGAGACACACGCCCGTGTCTTTGGTCATTTGGATGAAAAATATGCCATTTTCAAGCCATTTTTCTTCCCCAGTAATGCTCACTCCTACAACCAATTTTTCTACATGCAATCAAGCATTCAAAATGCATCAAATAATGCATCAACAAGCTAAATCAATAAGGTATATATATTCACACAACCAATATGCCCAATGGGCACCTCAAATCACAACAATCATACATGTATAACTAAATACTTAGTTTAGCCAAAACTTACCATTTTGTACACATATCAAATGCACACTCATATGTACCAAATTTATCATTTAACAATTAGCACCATTGGCTATATATGTCAACTACATTCCATATACCAAAATGACCACATTTAACCAAGTCAAAGAACATACCATTAAATACATTTTAAATACTATTTTAGCTTCCATCATTTAAGCATCATAAAGATGACAAAATCAACCACCATAAGGCCACAAATCTATACCAACCTAACAACCATTTCAATTACTCAAAACGCGATAATTACAAGCCAAAACATAATGGCTATAATATCAACCAAAACACCAATACATGTGCATATTTAAACAATTTTCACTCAACTTGTTTTCATGCCAAAATATAACATAATTGATACATAACAACCATGCCAATTTGGCCATTTAAGGATACATTAACACATACCAACAAGATATCAGTAGTACCTTAAGTACTTCAATCCAAGGCAACATTTCATGCCATAATTGTCAACCAAGATGACATATATACCAAACTATTAAATTAAACCTTAGACATGGTCCACCTATACATGCCATTATAACTTCAACCAAGACATCGAAAACTACCGATATAAATACTGGATAGTGTGATAGATCTCCAACGAGCTTTCAACCCGATCGAGCTTTTGATTATCTAAAATGTAAAGGAAAGACAACTACGTAAGCAATAAATGCTTAGTAAGCTCGTATAAACTTTAGTCATATCAATCCATTTCAAATATGAGATTTATACATATGAAGAATAATCTTATATCGATACCACAAGATTCATGAAACCATATTCAACAACTCACAAAGTGAATAAATCCACAGCATCAGATATAGATATCATCCCTAGCATAATAGAATTTTATAAAACTTTAAACCATTTCAGATTTTCTTATTTCATTTCCATTTCATTACTTTCCATTGCATCTACTTTCTTTAACTTAAATAACAACATCGATTCAACTCATCATTCCCTTTTTTATCATTTAACACTTCAAGTATGAACTTACTATTTCATTACCTTTCCGTACCCGTTCCTTATGCATAACACACAAGACATAAGCATATATCTATCATAGCCACAAGCTAGTGCATTTAAACATAGCTCTTTTAGAATTAACCACATGATATACCATTTCATAATAAATTACATAATTTAAACCTTACCACTCTTTCATGAACACAAGCATATTTCCATTTCAGCACTTACCATTATAATACATAACCTATAAATTAACATGGTATGATCCAACCAAAGCTTGGCCAAAGTCTAAGCATTCATGCCAAACATGTTAGCATACATGATACAAATCATAAGCACATTAATATGAATAGCCATTTAATCTCAACATGTATCACTTGAATCTATTACTCATCTTAACTTACAAGGATATTCATATAGTTTCATGTCTTAACTTACAAGGATATTCATATAGTTTCATGTCTTAATTCATATAATTTTCTTTACCATTTCATTTGCATAACACATAAGACATAAACATAGCATCACTTAAATCACACTTTTTATAATCATGAATGTTCTTACTTGAATCATCGATACATCATACCTTTCCTATAATTGTCATAGTGAAATCAATCGGAACCCTTACCGGTTCATCCCTTTTCATGCCCGTTGAGCCACTTAGAATAATACCGGATACGCAGAAAACCTCATATAAAGTGTGCTAAACATATAGTCATAGCTCATATGAGTTGTAAAATGGGTCTTCTTATACAAGCTATCGGTCGAAATGTAAGCTACACGATGCTGCTCACACAAGCTATCGAGTATCCGCAACTAATGCCAGACTTTAGCCATCGGTAGAACATTCAAGACTAGCACCCGAAACATGGTAACTTGGGTCTGCTCACACAAGTTGTTAAATAACCACAACACATACCGAAAACTCAGCCATCGGTAGGACGTTCAGGACCAGCACCTGAAACTCGGTAACCCTAATGACATGTCATTTGTATCCTATATATTCCTAACGTTCAAACAAGACTCGATAGTCGTCGTACGTCATTGAATTTCCCTTGTTTCATTACAAGATAAATTGTATAATAACATATATATATCAGTTCATTTTCAAAAAAAAAAAATCATATAATAACTTTCAATTTAATCAACAATATACATAGTACAATTAATACGAACTTACCTAGCTAAATTGTAAAAATACCAAAATTTAGGGGCATTTTGGTAATTTTCTATTTCCTCGATTTTTCACTCGATCTTGACAGTAAAATAATGTATTTTATGCAATTTAGTTATTTTTAATTTTTACAAAATTACCCCTAAAATTTTACTTTTATTCAATTTAGCCCCTGAATAAAAAACAAGCAAATTAACCATTTTTACCCAAAATTGAGCTTACCAAAATACTCATGGTATCCAAAATAGCCCATTCATGCAAGAATTTCACATTAAATCCTTGCATTTTTACTATTTTATCAATTTAGTCCCTAATCGAAAAATTTATCAAAAATCACTTAATAAAATGCTTTTAAATAAAAACTAATATCTCAAATTCATCATTTAACACCTAATATCACAAGGTTCATCAATGACAATATTCAAAATATTTAACAGTTTCAAAATCGAAGGTACGAGTTAGCTGGGCCTAATTACAACGATCTCAAAAACAAAAAAAAATGAAAAGAAATGGATGAAAAATGGCTTACCATGCACCATCCAAAGAAGAACCGAAGGTTGAAGCTTTTCCCTTGGTGAATTCGGTGGTGAACAACCAAAATGAAGAAGAAAACTTTATGTTTTCTTATTTTAACATTATTATATTATTTTAATATTAAAAATAATGTATAAAACATATATAAAATTAAAGGAAATTAAGACTTAAACCATCCACCATCTTAAGAATGAGTAATTTACACATTAAGGTAATCAAATTATGATTCTTTAATCAATTAACACCTTTAAACTAACAACGATTAACTTTTTTAACTTTTACGATTAGTCGTTCTTGCTTAATTAACTATCGAAACGTTAAAATTTTTCAGCGAAAATTTAATACCACCTTAATGGCATTCCATAAATATTTATTTACTAGGAGAAAAAGTTAGAAATCGAATAAGAGAAAATTAAAGAGGTATAATTCCGTATGAAAAACTTACATATGGTGAACTAATTAGTTTCACCCAAAAAGAAGGATTAAAAATTTGTCAAGATTTAAAATTATAAAAACAACTTAAGAAAGAAATATATCAATGTAGAAAGGAATTAAGATCATTCTACCACCAATTTGACATTAGGAATGAACTTTCTTATTAAAAAACATGTTCCCCTGTAAAACCAAAAAATAAGAGAAAAAATATTTCAGAATATTATAAAAAATCCAAATATAGAAAATATAGAAAAGAAAAGAAAAAATAAAAAACAAAATAGATAAAACAATAAAATGTTATAGATGTAGAAAACCAGGACACATCTCAAAATATTGCAAAATTAAAAGAAAATTGAATAATTTAAATCTACATGAAGAAATAGAACAAAAATTAAATGAAGTTATCTTAGAAACAACTTCTTTTGAAAATGATACATCTACCGAAACAGATGAATTACAAATAAATGAATTACATACAACATCCCAATCTTCTGATGATGAAAATGAACCTTCAATTAATATGGTTACCAAAGACCAATAATTTATGATTGAATTTATTGATAAAATTCAAGACCCAGAACTTAAAAGAGAATACCTTTTGAAATTAAAATCCTTATTAAAAGATAAACCAAAAAAAGAAAAAGAAAATATTTCTAGTCAATCACAAATATACAATATACAAGATATAATATTTAATAAATATGAAAAAATAAAACCCAAATAAATTACAAATTATGAATTACAATTAGAAATAAAACAAATTAAATTAGAACTTTCTTAGCTTAAGATGGAACAACAACAAATGAAAAAA
Source organism: Gossypium hirsutum (assembly GCF_007990345.1). Lineage (NCBI taxonomy): Eukaryota > Viridiplantae > Streptophyta > Magnoliopsida > Malvales > Malvaceae > Gossypium > Gossypium hirsutum. The sequence continues at coordinate 20,221,164 of NC_053426.1, read as the reverse complement.
CAAATGCAAACCTTAAAACATGAAATCCCAGAAAATAGTTCGTCAGAAATTGAACCTGAACCTGAAGAAAATGCACAGGAATATATAATGGTTATAACTGAAGTATCTATCCAAAGATATTTAATAAAAATAAATATTGTTATAAATAATGAATTTCAATTAGAAATAATTGCCCTTTTAATACAGGACAGACCAAAACTGTATTAGAGAAGGGATAATTCCAACAAAATATTCTGACAAAACATCAGAATCTCTTAAAGCTGCAAATGGTAAAAGGCTAAAAATTACTTACAAAATTCCTAATGTAGAAATATGCAACAAAGATATAAAATATCAAACATGTTTCTAATGGTAAAATATATTGCCCAAGATGTCATACTATTGATTCGGGGCTGACTTACATAATCTCGGATTCTTGTTGAAAAAATTATCCAAATATTTTGAATCTTATTTTTCATCATTAAACTTGTCCCACCATTTAGTTATGTAGTTTTGAACTAATAATGGAATTCTAGTACATTGATCTTATTCATAGGAATAATTTTAAGAAACAATCCAAGAAATGCACAATTTTGAGAAAAAAATGGATTGTTTTGAAATGTGTTTTTGGTCTGGTTCAGGTTGAAATTTGTCTAAGAATTTGGGCCATAAGTTTTGAATTTTTTCTAGGATGGAATTTGAAATGTGATAATCGTAATCGTAATTTGTAAGTTGAAATTAAAATTTGAAAGATTGTTTGATTAAATTTTGAAAAGGAAAATAATTTAAAAACTTAAATTTTGAAAACTTAAAATTTGAAGAAACAATTTTTGATCTCTGAATTGAGTATTTCAAGTCGTACCTTTCATTCTAAATCTGATAGCTTTTTATAGAGGGCCATTGTCTCTTTACATCATTTGAAACAGGAAATTCAATGTAACCTCCCAAACCTAGCCTAGACGTTATAGCTAAATTGAGAAGGCTACATTAGCCACAGAAATTGCTAAGCTAACTTACGTTACTTTTGAAGAACTTAATAAACTCATTTTATAGAAAACCGCAATTGTACTTTGTGTTAGCGTAAAACCATTCATTCATTAGGTCGTGTATACTTAGGATTCATTTTATTATTGATAGTGTTGTTTTAGAAAAACCGTTTGCTTGTTGCTTTTGTTAAAAAAAATCGATATTAAACTAATGCAGGAAAAAAAAACCCATTTTTCAAGTCATTTTGGAAACTTAGTTGCCTTATCAATTTATTTTTCAAAAACGGTTCATTTGCAATGCAGCGAAAATTACGGAAAAATGTCAAATTTTACTTAAGTCAAATATCATGCATTTATCGGTTATTATGCTTGAGTAATCCATACATGCAAAAATACCCAAATGAAAACTTACCAAGCCACAGATTAAAAATACTTAAAAATTACAAACCAAAACCAATAGAGACTAATTAATACTTATTAAAAATAATCCGAGGTCCAAGGTGATCCTCTGAATGTTGAGTTCGATCCTAATTTCGAGGTTTACCTAAAAAGTTAAACACTATTAGGGGTGGAGCTTATGAAAAGCTCAATGTGAGTCGAACAATTATTTAAACGACAAAAACATAAAAATCGAATATAGTAAAATATATTAGCATTAACAGAAGAACACAGAACAATCATTGGAATTTCACATCATTACATGCCATTATCAATATCGATGTCAAATAGTGTATGAGCATGGGTAATCATTCATTCGAGTAGCAATCATTAATTTCAATACCATTAAATACAACACAACACAATACGTAGCATAAATCAAATATGACGTGAGCATGATGCAATGCAAAAAGGTTTTTACCCATACCATCTGCTACACATCACGAGTTCCCCAGAACTTGTCATTCGAACTCCAAAACATTATGGCTTAAGCCTGTTATGGTTAAAACCACCGATAACAATATGCAAAAATTTTGCTAGTAAAAATACAGACAAGTTGCTAGTAAAAATGCAATAAATTGCCATTCCCCTCGGTACTCCAGGTGCAGTGCATTAACTACGAATAATGCAGACTTAATATGCCACTGGTACTCCACGAAACTCCTCCGTCAACCACAAAATCCCAATCCAATGCATATGCAATATGTCATGCAATCTTATATATAATCATATCTCAATACTTTTCACATTCATTTGACATGCTCAACATGTCCTTAATAATCACATATTTTTAGTAAATGGAAACTATGTTTCAATCTTTCAAATTGCCATTGTGTTGATATCAATCAATATCGTTCAATTTCTCACACTTTACGGATTTTCATTGTGCATAAATAACACCTTTTCAATATACAATATAACAAACATCTCATGCATTTAAATCATACATAAGCTTAATATCTCAATACATTATATCATTCAGTGAAAAATTCTCATATCTCATAATTCAAACATGCAATTACAAACGCAATCAAACATTCATACTATCAATCTAGTAATTTTGCAAACATGTCAGTCTTTTAAGGCTCAAAACATACATGGTTCGGCCACTCACAAAATCAATAATTTAGCTATTAAGCCAATCTAAACAGCAAGCTAATTATCAAATATAACATGATATTTAACATTTTCAAATAATTTTATGAGTTTACGACCCATACTTTATTTTTCATTTCCTCGCAACACACTAGCGAATCTTCCAAGTTTCCTTAACAATTCCTTAAACGAACATAAAAAAAATTCAATATAAATACAATAAATTTACCATTAAACCAGCCCCCAAACACCCACTTATGAGGTGAAACCAATCGTTGAAATTATAACTATTTTATGAATCCGAACTAGTTAGATTCCTTACGCTGTATCGATGCGAACCGTACGTACAATCGTTCTTCACCTTTACGGATGATTTGGGGCATTTTTCTCAGCACCTAACTCAATAATATACTGGAAAATCAGTAGCTAATTAATGGTTAAATTCCTTCATTTAATTAATTCATAACCTTTACCCAACAACTATGTTGAAATAACAAACTAGTTACCCTTACTTGCACTTACGCTTCACGATTTGTGGGTTTCGAATGGCCAATCGATCAAAAATGTTTTTCATTAATTGAAATGAGTTTAAAATCTGATTAGTAAGGTTAATAACTCAAATTAAGGCTGGAAAAATATAAGAAAGAACCAAGAAATAAAATAGCCCTCTTTCTTGTACATAGGCGTATGCACCACCACCCATTGTGGCCAAAATTGGGGTAGAATTTTAAAATGGTTTGAAATTTCAATAAAGTTTTGAAAAATTCCTTTGAAATCATTTAAAATATCCCAAATTCCAGATCTGAAAATTTTGGATTTTAATTGACAAAATTAATCAAGAAATTGAAGAGAAAATCGAGAGAATTTGTAATGTCACTTTCTTGGCAATGTTTGGGATCGATCTTGGAGTTCAAGATTTCAGATTTAGTGATTTTAATAAGGAAAAATGACAGCAATATGGTGGAGAATATGTTAACAAATGTTGTGGCAAAAAGAAAAAAAGAAAGAGATGGTAAAACTAGGTGTAGACGAGGACAACAATGGAGGAAGGGAAAAAAATTAAAATCAAAGAGAAGGAGAGGGGGAGGAACGGCTAGGGAAATGAGAAGGAGAATTAAAGGCTGATTATTAGTGAAAAATTAATATTTATACCTAGGTTAACTAGGCTTGGATGGCCCACACAGTAAAATAAGGGTTTTTTGTAAAAAAAAATTAAATTATTTGCATGAGAATGAAATTGAAGTTAGGACCTGAAGGATAAATTCACTAATGTTTGACCATCAAAAAAATAACTCATTCTTGATATAATTTTGAAATATTTATTTTAAAAAATAAGACATGTCACAGACTAGAGTTTAAGGAAAAATTTACAAAATAATAAAAATGGTGAGAGGGAAGGGATTTATAATTGGGTTTCAAGGAACATTTCACTAACACTTAACCAACAAACCAATCTCTCACTTATTTCCTAAAATGCATAGATAATCTAAAAAAATTAAGGCATTACCACTCTCTTTTGATTCACAAACTCGATTCTACTAACCTCTGATTTTTTTGGATGTTACATTCAATCCCTTACCTCATTAAATAATTGAAACTTTCATTACATAATTGAAACTTTTTAGAGAATATATTCTCTGGTTACAAAAACACAAACTATAGAGAATATCCACTATTCATGCGCCAGAGAATATTTTTGTTTTTGCTAGAGATTTCTACTGTTCTTGTCAGGGAATATTTACTGTTCACGCTAGAGAATATTTCCTATTCACTTGTCTTTTCTTGCTGGGAATATTTATTGTTCTCGCTAGAGAATATTTCTTGTTCATCTTCATTCATTTATTTCTTTTGCATTATTTTTTCTTGGTCCTTGTAATGGTTACTGAGGTGGTATCGTCTGCAAGACCTACCTTTTTGATTAAAGACGTTGAAGATTTCTCGTCTTCGGATTCAGAATCCATTGAGCTGAGCATTTCAGCCATGAGTTTTTTGTATTCTTTCTTGTTCTCACTAACTATCGATTTTGCTTGAAGGAATTTTGTTGCGGTTTGATCCGAGGCTGCGGACTTACGTAATTTCAGATTCTTGTTGAAAAAATTATCCAAATATTTTGAATCATATTTTTCATCATTAAACTTGTCTCACCATTTAGTTCTATAGTTTTGAACTAATAATGGAATTCTAGTACATTGATATTGTTCATAGGAATAATTCCAAGAAACAATCCAAGAAATGCACAGTTTTGAGAAAAAATGGATTGTTCTCTAAATGTGTTTTTGGTTTGGTTTAGGTTGAAATTTGTCAAAGAATTTGGGCCATAAGTTTTGAATTTTTTCTGGTAGGATCTCGAAGGATAATGGTTACCAATTCCATAATTCTTGGAATCAGTTTGGGAATTTGAATTGGATACCGTATTTGAAATATATGAGCCAAAAATGTTTCACAAGTTGATTGTTCATTAAGAAGACCTTGTACCATGCCATTTGGTAATCCTAATATGTAAAATATGGGTGGTGGTCAATTTTGGTAGTAAATGTAACTAAAAATTTCTTTGGAGAATTTGGGTTTTCACCCCAATCCCTTGGTCAAATAATTTTTAATATTTGGGCTGTTGAATATGTAATAAAATTTGGATCTTTTGGGTTTGTGTATTGTTTGAACAGTACTGATCCATTTTGAACCAATATGTTTTCATAATACTTTTTGGGTTTCTGAGAATTTAATGGCTTGAAATGCCATCCATTAAAAAGTTCTTCTGCAAGTATATGTGAAGGTTTTTCTGAAAATTCTTCCTCCACAAGAAGAAATTTTTCAATACATTTGTTTGGAAAATATTGTGAGGATTTTTGTGTAGTAGTTTTTGAAGACATTGATATTTCTTTTGAAAAAACATTTTGGAGAGATGTCTCTTTTAAAATATTTTTAAGAGATTTTAGTTTGTGTAAAACAATCTCTTTATTTTTTGAAATCTTTGCTGCTTCACCAACAATTTGCTTGAGAGGAGTTTCCTCTTTCATTTGAGAAAAGGCCAATGCCATTTCTGGAGATTGAGAATGAGACTCAATCCATTTTTTGATTTGAAATCCAATTTCATTTGGATCTTGTGCATCTTGAACGAATGTATTTTTAGAGGATTTTGATAAGGATGATGATCTCTCATTTTCTTCTTCATGGCAAATTTCATACCATGACTTATTGGTTTTGAGAAAATTTGGGTTTTGGATGTTTTTCCTATGTTTCTTTTTCTTTTGTCTTGGAGTTTGGATGACATTTTTGAAGAAACTCTCTAGTGAGAAAATCAGGCAAAAAATTAGTTTCACCTTTGATGTATTCAATATCAAAATTAAATATGCTCAAAATTGCCTGCCATCTTGCAAAAATTTGTTTTGAGGCAATATTTTCAACATCTTTTTGTAATTTTTTTTTTGCTAATTTGCAATTAATTCATAAAAGAAAATTTTGATTTAATAAATCACATTGGAATTTTGTAATGCATAAAACAATTGATAAATTTCCTTTTTAATAGTACTATATTTTTGCTGAGTTGGATTCCAGTGTCTGGAAGTAAACTGGACTATTTGCTCTTTTCCCCCTTTATCTTGTTTTAGGATCCCACCGTATCCTATTTCAGAATCATCTTTTTCTACTATTTTGGGGGCATTTGGATCAGCTAAATATAAACAAGGAAGCTTAGTGATTTGTTTTTTAATTTGGGTGATAATATTGGTATGGTCATTTGTCCATGGTTGTGGATTCTTTTTAAGCCTATCATATAATGGTTTACTTAATTTTCTAAGGCCTAGATAAAAGTTTATGACATAATTGAGGCTTCCTAAGAATATTTGAAATTGGACTTTATCAAGGATTTGGTCTGGGAATTTGCTAGCAAATTCTATAGACCGTTCTATTGGGGTAATGGTTCCTTCAGTAATGTAATGACCTAAAAACCTTACTCTGGTTTGGAAAAAAACTTATCTTGGATTTAGAAACTACTAAACCATTATTTTTTATGACTTTTAGAAAGATGGATAAATGTTTGAAGTGTTTTTCTAAATTTTCTAAAAACACTAATACATCATTGATGTATACTATTGTGAATTGAGAATATTGGTAAAAAATATCATTCATTATTCTTTGAAATTCAGATGGAGCATTTTTTTAATCCAAAAGGCATTACATTCCATTCATATTGTCCAAATGGTACAGTAAATTTCGTTTTATATCTTTCTTCTTTTATTTGGATTTACAAAATCCAGATTTCATGTCAAATTTTTGAGAAAATATTTGTATTACAAAGTTTTTGTAACAAATCTTTCTTATTTGGTATTGCGTACCTAATCCATTTTAAGGCTTGATTGAGAGGTTTGTAATTAATTACTAATCTTGGCATTCCTCTTTCAAGTTCTGCATTTTTTATTACATAGAATGCTGAACAACTCCAAGGAGAACTGCTTTTCCTAATTAATTTTTTATTAAGAAGATCTTGTATTTCTTTTTTTTACAAAATTCTTCCATTTCTTTTTTCATTTGTATTGGACTTGCTTTTATGGGTATTTGTCTTTCATCAAAATTATTTCACATGGTAATGTTACTTGGTGTTTTTTCCTATTCCCAAAAGTATTAAGAATGTCAGAACAAATTGTTGATTCTATTTATTCTTTAATTTGATTTATCCTTTTTTGGACTTCTCCTTTTTCTAATTGTTTAGTCAAATTTTTAAAACATATTTATTCTTTCAGAAAAGAGATTTGTTTCTGTTTATGATTAATTAAATTATTGATTTGCCAATTATGAATGGATAAAGATTTTAATAAGTTGAGATTTCTTATTTTGGGTTTTTGTGCAGAAGGAAATTCTACTTTAGTGTTTAAAGCTTTGGTAGAGATTGAACAATTTATTACTTTTGTAACACCCCTTACCCGTATTGACGTCAGAATAGGGTATGAGGTGTTACCGAACATAAACTCACACAATCATACAAAATTGGGCCATAAAATTTTGCCCAAATTTAAAACTTTTCATTCACATGCATATCATCCCTTATATGGGCCCTCGAGACCCAAAACATACATTGGTGTGGTTCGGGACTTAACCGAGAACTCTCGGAACTTATACAACACTGAAATTTTTTTCCTATTTTGGAGGGTCACACGCCTGTACGGGTAGGTCGTGTGGCTTGGGACACGCCCGTGTCCTCAGCCCGTGTAACTCTCTATTTATGACGTCATCAACTAAATTGAGGTCACACGGCCAAGTCACATGCCTGTGTGCTTAGGCCATGGCCTTCACTGTAACGCCTCCTACTCGTGTCTGACGCTAGGACCAGATACGAGGCATTACTGGACTTAAACATGGACACAAACAAAAACCGGCCCTAAAATTTCATTTAATTCAAAACTGTTTAGACACATGCATAACGTCCCTTATTTGGGTCTATGAAGCCCAAAACATACTTTGGAACGGTTTCGAAACTAAACCGAGAACTTACGAAAACCTGGAAAATTTCACGCAACAACAAGTCTTTCATTTTAAACATATTTCACTTTAACCAACATCCATGACTATCAACCTCATCACACCAGAAACATAGAACATGACATGATTAATTAAGCTTACAAACCATAGCGAATATGGGCCACATCCCATGGCCATGTACGATAAATCGACGTAGATCAATAGGTTAGGCCAAATCATAATAATAATACATGTCATAAAACTAACTTCCTATACATGCCACTCACTTGATATTTCTAATATTTGAATTAATTCTCCCAAAAGTGATAGCTTGATAGTGTGATTCTGCCTCCGACGATCTCCAACCCCGAGCTGACCTGCCAATACTAAAGAAATGGAGATGAGGGGTAAGCTTGCTTTACGCTTAGTAAGTCCATATGAAATTAATAAGCAATTACTAACATGCTTTTTAAGATAAAACACTATAATTGTACAATTACACATGTTCGGGTTAAGCTATTTTATCGAGTTACAATTACTAAATCATTTATATCTGGATCTACAAAACTCCAAATTAAGTTCTGTTAATTTTCATTGAAACTAGACTCATATACCTTTCTCCCATAAAATTTTCAGAATTGTTTACTTAGCCAATTAGTACAGTTTATTCATTAAAGTTTTCCCTATTTCAGTGTTTGGCTACTCTTACCTCTGTTCGTTACGAATCAATTTTCTCTCTGTACAAAATTCAAAGGGCTATGCTGTTTATTTATATTAAAAATAGAATCAATAAGTAATCTATAAATGTAAATTATAACTCCTAATTATTTTTCACAATTTTTAGTGAATTTCTAAAATAGGAACAGGGGATCTCGAAGTCATTCACACTCTGTCTCATAACAATTTAAATATCTCATAACATAAAATTCAATTGCATGTACCGTTTCCTCTATGTGAAACTAAACTCATTGAGATTTAATCTCATATTTTATTTAGCCCCTAACTCAATTTCCACAATTTATGGTGAATTTCCAAAGTTGCATCACTACAGTAACCCAAAACTGCCAAGGCTAAATTTACTCAATCACAACTATTATCCACTAAATCCATACAATATCATTTCATCCATCATGGGAAGAACACATAATTATGCTTCATAGGCATAGATCCCTAATCTTAATGTCATCAAGTATCAAGACGTATTCTTCATCATGTCATTTTCATAGTATTCACCAATACTATATACTTCATATATCAAGGCATCGTACATAAGTTTAGTGTACATACCTGTACAACTTGTAATTTAACTTAAGAACATACTCACCAATGGCTTGTCTCATTGGGACCATTATCGAATACTTCGTCAAATTACCCGTTGAACACTTGGAATATAATCGGATACACAGAAGCCCGCAGCTAGACAAACTCAATAGCCTTCGATTTATGTAGCAAAGCTACCATAATCTCACCCATAATGAACTCGCAACGCAGCTCAACGAGCTCGGGTGTTCGCATCCATAATGAACACGGAACACAACTCAACGAGTTCAGATGCTTGCATCCATAGGTGAACTCGAAACGCAACTCAACGAGTTCACGAACTCGGACCACAACTCAATGAGTTCGGATCTCAATTTCCTAGTGACATGTCACTTGTATCCTAACCTATTCCTAAGGTTCAAACGGGCTCTTTCCTCGATCATACGCCTTTGCCATCTTTCTCGTGATGTCAATATTGATACTCTGGTGGCAACTCATATTTTTAAAGTATTCCACATAATTTGTATAATAATTCAGCAATAATCATAGCATGCAACAATTCGTAAACAATAATCATCATGCCATTTTCAAGACATCAACAACATATAGTAATGTTGCATCATTTACATAATATCAAATTATTCACATATATGTATACTTACAATTCATGTAATATCATAACATTAACATTAAAATACACATTGCATTATTAAAATCATATGAACTTACCTCGTATGCGAAAATGGTCATTTTTACCATTTTGTCCATAACTTGGTATTTTGCTGATTTTAGCCCGAATTTCGATTTTCCTTACTCTATCATTTCAAATATAGCCTAATTAGGACTCATATTATTCAAATCAACCCAAAATCATATTTTGACAAAATTATAATTTTGCCTCTAAACTTTCACATATTTACACTTTTGCCCCAAATCTCGTATATTAAACTTCACCCTATTTTCTTATGTTTTATGACATGCTGATCATTTTCCCCTTCTATAGCAACATCAAATTCACACTCTATCATGTATTTATGAACATTACATATTTTTATCGATTACGTCATTTTAGTCGTTTCTACGTAAAATCACTTAGCAAAAGTTGTTTAACACAATCTCAAGCTTCATATTCTACCATAAAACATCACTATTCATGCATATCATTCATGGGTAAATTTTTAAATATAAGCCCTAGCTCAAAATATTGGTAGAAATAGGTAAATTGAGCTACGAGAATTTAAAAAATGTAAAGAACATTAAAAACGGGGCTAGGATTGACTTACTATTGAGCTTAGAAGTTGAAGAAACCCTAGCTATGGTAGCAAGTAAAATTTGGCAGCAACATGAAGAAGATGAATGGATTTTTGCTTGATTTTTCCCATTTTAATTCATTAAAATCCAAATGACCAAAATGCCCTTCTTTACTAAACTTTCAAAAATTCCATCCATGTCCAATTTTTGTCCAAAAACTTAGAAATTAGTCAAATTGCTATTTAAGGCCTCTTAATTTATATTCCAAAGCAATTTCATACTAGAAACTTCTAGAATGCAATTTTGGAACTTATTCAATTTAGTCCCAAATTTCAAATTAAGCACTTTATGCATAGAGTTTCTTCACGAAACTTTCACACAATTATGCAATCATATCATAGACCTCAAAATAATTATAAAATAATTATTTCTATCTCGGATTTGTGGTCACAGAACCACTATTCCGATTAGGCCATAATTCAGGATATCACATTCACACGGTTGAGACATACGGCCATGTCTTTGCTCTTGTGTTTACTACTGAGCATTTGTTTTACCAAATTAGGGTACAGGGGACATGTAACATCCCAAAATAGGGCCTAGTAGGAATAGTAGTTTCGGGACTACAAATTCGATATCAAAATTTTTATTTTATGATTATTACGAGGCTTAGAATATGAAAATATGCATGTGTTAAAGTTTCATGAAGGAATTCTTTGAGTAAGTGCCCAATTGGAAAATTTGGGACTAAATTGAATCAATTGCAAAACTTGGATTCTAGAAGCAATTTGTATGAAATTGCTTTGGGTTATAAATTAGAAGGTCTTGGAGAGTAATTTGCCCAGTTTCTAAATTTTTGGACAAAAATAGGCTTGCATGGATGAAATTTCAAAGAAAGGGCCTAAGGGCATTTTGGTCATTTGGAATTTAAGTGAAATAAAATGGGGAAAATGAACCAAAAATCAGCCATTCTTCTTCTCCATGCTACCGAAATTTCTATGGTTTCCATAGCTAGGGTTTTCAAGCTTTCCAAGCTCCTTAGTAAGTGCTCCCAAGCCCTGTTTTTAATGTTCTTCGTAATTTTAAAGTCCCGGTAGCTTACTTTCTCTATTTCTACCCATATTTCATGCTAGGGTTCATGTTTAAAAATTTACCCATGCATGAGTTACTTGTATTTTGATGTTTTTTGGAGGAATATGAAAGTCTGAAGAGTGTTAAACAACTTTTCCTAGGTGATTTTCATGAAAAACCCCTAAAGCGACCTTTTTGCAAAAGTTGTAAAATGTGTGGTAGAAATGTGAAAATAATGGAATTTGTGGGCTACCAGAAGAGGGAAAGGTGTTCGGCTAGGTTTGAGTAAGGTAGAAATTGCATGTGTTTCATTATACGAGCCTAGGGACTAAATCGTAAAAATATCAAAGGTTAGGGGCAAAACGGTCATTTAGACCGAGGATGAGAATTAGACTTGTGATGTATAATTTGGGGTATTAATGATATAATTTTGTTGTTATAGACCCCGAGGAACAAATTCCGAAGGTCGATTGAGGTAAACGCAAGGTTTCAGAATAACTGAAATATAACTCCGAAACAATTACCAGGTAAGTTCGGATAACTTAAAGTAAACCCCTAATATGCATAATTGTATGATTTAGGAATGCATAATGATTGCATTTATTATTGGCATGAAATATCATAGAAATGCATATTTGATGGTAACATGTGAAAAATGTCTCGGTTGAGGTTGGTAAAGAGAATTCGATGGTAACCCATAATTACATGTGATTTGAGATCCTGCATGTGTTGCAGTAATGATTTAGCCCGGACGGGTAATCTGTGATCTCATTTATGAAAATGATCTAGTCCGGACGGGTGTTCCTTGAATGATCGAGCCTCCCGAAGAATATGTGTGCATTATGGATTTAGCCTGGACGGGTAATCCGATATGGGGTCTGAATTTAGCCTGGACTGGTAATTCAGATCTGAGCTTATTAAGGGTGTTTGTTGTTATAAGGGATTTATCCTGGACTGGTAATCCCGACATCACCTTATGAGTTCATGATATGGGGGATTTAGCCTGGACTGGTAATCCTGCCATAGGATGTGAGGTTCGCGGGAGTGCATATATGTGAAATGATCATTCGTAAGAATTGACGGATAATGGGTATTCCATCGAGATTTCCTAGAAACTCAACGGGATAATATGATGTATGTCAATAAGATGATGAATAATGAGCTCACCTACATAAATTACATGATGCTTTGTTATGTGACTAACTCATTGATTGAGTGCATGTGATAGGGAATCACATCATGATTGATGATTTCATGATTTAAATATGGATGTATGATAATTACGCGGTAAGTTTACTTTCTGGTTATTCGAGCTTACTAAGCATGTAAATGCTTACCCCTCTCTTTTTCCCTATTTCACAGAGCTCGAGGAGTCATAAGGACTGGAAGACGATTGGAGAGTCGACACACTATCAACTAGTCAAGCTTTGGTATAAAGACATTTTTATTTTGTTCAATGGCATGTATAGGATTTTTGAGTATTTTGTTATATGTGTCATTTGATTTGCCAAATAAAGGCATGTAAAAATATGTTTATCTTTTTGTATATGGCCATGAAAATTTGGCTTAATTGAAGTAGGCTATGACTTACGAATTTTTGTATGGTTTTATTTGCAAGTGATGGGTTGTTACCAATTGGCAATGAGTTACACGAACGAGCCAATTTCGGATGAATTAAAATGACATGGAAACCCATAAACACTAAATGGGAAATAACCTTTCATGTATGAAACCAATGATATGAGGTTTCTATACAATTAGTTTTGTCAAGATTATCTACAAGTGTATAATCATGTTTTCCTTCGAACTTGGTAACTACTAGGTATAAGGAGTAGAAAGGGGTGACTTAAGGCTTGGAAAATAGCCTATTAGGGTCCACATGGTCAGACACACGAGCGTGTGTCTAGGCTGTGTGTGACACACGGTTCCATCCCATGGGTGTGGGCTATGGCCGTGTGTCCTCTACACTTAAAATTTTAAATAAAAAACACAAACGAGTAGGCTACATAGGCGTGTGTCCTTGCCGTGTCAAAAAGGCAGTGTTGCCCACGGGCAGGCAGCACGGGCGTGTGCCACGGACATGTTGGTAAGTCAGTGTTACACACGGCCGAGGGGCATGGGTATGTCCCAAGTCACACGGGCGTGTGAGTCCACACGGCCCATCTACAGGGCTTGTAACACTTTAAGATAAGGAAAATTTTCCAAGGTGCCCAAAGTTTATCAAACATTCTCGGTTTTGTCCCGCGCCGCCTCTAGACATGTTTTAGGTATCGAAAGCTTGTTTAAGGGAAATGATATACATTTTTGAAAAGTTTTAAATTAGAGCGCAACTTAGTGACTTGCTTTAATATGTTTATAAATGTGAAATCCCGGTAATGCCTCGAGCCCTATCCCGACGTTGGATACGGGTGAGGGGTGTTACAGGACACACGGTCGGATCACATGCCTATGGGGGCAGACCGTGTGTCACACACGGTCTAGACACAAGCTCGTGTGCCTACCCGTGTAGACAAATTTGAGGCTATTTTCCAAGCCAATTGCCACCCTTATTTGCACATAAACATACATGACTTCAAAGGCACTTAGCATGGCATAAGTGAACACTTAAACATACATAAACAAGACATGACTGTGATCATTTCATGTTTACTTATACATGCATAAGGCTTCATACTTTGTCAAGCCCAACTTACCAATTCTCATTTAAGCCATGGTTATCATCATACTAAACAAATCTCAATTAAATCATCAAGCATTCATAACCACAACACATCTCATCACATTCACACAATTGCCAACCACATTACCATTGCATGGGCACATGTGTACTTAAATAAATAGGCTTACAACCCAATAATCAATATGAGCCACATCTCATGGCCTTATACAAAATGAATCAAATATCAATACAAGCCAATTTACATGGCTTCACATTACATCAAACCTTTAACCATTACAAGCCAATACCTTTGGCTAAATCGTAATGACACATTCACAATTGACTAAGTCCCTATACATGCCATAAACTTAAGAGGTTTGTATTCATTTTTACCTACGATGATAACTTGATAGTGTGATGGAATCTCCGACGGTCTCCAATCCGAGCTAGCTAAATTAACCTATAAGACACGGGAAAGGAAAGGGGTTAAGCTATATAACATAGCTTTGTAAGTTCATATGCAAATAATAAACAACTATTAACATTCATTTACTTTAGCATCCATAAGAGTGCTATAATTTCAATTGGCATTAGATTTTAAGATTTCTATTTATTCATTCATAGTGCTTACTCCTTTAACTTTTAAACACCCTTTACATGCCTTGGCATTAGCCTAGCCACTATAGTCTTCCCATTATAATATATCACATTAACTAAAATGTTATTTCCATCCTCTTAATCACATGCACATTATTTGTGAGTAATCATAATTTCATCATATAGTTCAACCACCTTTCACTTGTCTAAGCTCGTATCTTACTATATTCTCATAATGTCTTTATTCGACAATTATACCTATCTTTCTTTTCCTCATATCCAATGAAACACAATTTAAATAAATGAACCGTAATATATCACAATCAATTAGGCTCCTAAGCCTATCACATGATCATTATCAAATCTTATCATGCATCCATTCATCATAAATGTAGACCATTTGTCGCAAGGTTATCAATGTTTCACAAGCATAACTTGTTCATGTACATTCTAACCAAGAATTCATCATATATCAAATTCACTTCACATGAGTTTCGTGTATATACCTGTACCACTCATAATATAGTCACATACTTTCTCGTTCTTAGAATACCCGTTGAAATACAATTCAAGCATATAAACATATTAGGTCACATCTCAATTCGGCAAATCAGCTTAACACATAATCATAATTCATATTCATCATATATCCAACATCAAGAGTATGTGCACTATCCATAACTATGGGTAATAAACAATTATTTCCACAATAATCATGAATTTACAATTATAGGCTTACGTACATGCCTGTTTACTTGTAGTAATTTCATTCTCATACTCATCTTTAATTTACCCGTTGAACATATCAGAATACTAAGTATGCTCGAGGATCTCACACTCTTAGTACCGTATCAATGCCATATCCCAGATATGGTCTTACATGAAATATCATATTGATGCCATGTCCTTAACATGGTCTTATACAAAATCACACATCGATGCCATATCCGAGATATGGTCTTATACGGAATCTCAGTAGCTCTAATATCATGACATTTGTATTCTACCCTTGAGGTTAAATCGAGATTTCTCATTTCTCAAAACCTCGTTAAAATCTTCATTAATCCATTTCATAAAAAAATGTATACAATTCATGCAATATAGAAATATTAAATACATAACATAATGTTGCATTATTTACGTATGAACTTACCTCGACACCAAAATGGTAAAATGGACCTAACAGTCAATTTTTTGTTTTTCTCCCGTTCTAGGTCTGAACCTCGCTTTCTTTGATCTATAATATCACATTTAGTCTATTTATTAGTCACATTAGTCAATGTGATCCAAAAATCATACTATGGAAAAATTACATTTTTGCCCATAAACATTATCATATTTACACTTTTTCCCCTAGGCTCGTGAAATGATTTCTATTCAATTTCTTTACACTTTAAGCTTATAAAAATCATTTTCATAACTATAGAAGCCCAAAATTTTCACTAAATCACACTTTTATGACAAATTTTATAACTTTTACAAATTAGTCCTTTTTAGCGTTTTCACCGAAAACTACTTAGTAAAAGTTGTTTAACACACCAAAAACATTCATATTCCTCTCTTAAACATCAAAAAACATACAAGTAGCACATGGGTAAATTTTTAAACATCAACCCTAGCTCAAATAAATGGTAGAAATAGATAGATCTTGTTATGGGGATTGAAAAATGTAAAAATCATTAAAAACGGGGCTAGAACGGACTTACAATCGAGCTTGGAAGCCTGAAAAACTCTAGCCATGGTTTATCAATGCAAGTTTCAGCCAAGGGGTTGAAGATGGACAAAAATTGGCTTTTAATTTTGTTTTTAATTCATTTTAATAACTAAATGACCAAAATGCCCTTAATAAAAAACTTTGGAAACATGCCTAACAATGTCCATTTTTTCCACGAACTTAACCAATGATCTAATTACCATACAATGATCTCCAATTTAAAATTTCATAACAATTGGACACCTCTAGCATGTAGAACTCAACTTTTGCACTTTTTACGATTTAGTCTTTTTGACTAAATTGAGTGCCCAAACATCAAAATTTTCAAACAAAATTTTCACGAAATCATTTCGTGAAATTGTAGACCATAAAAATATAATAAAAATTTTTTATTACGTTGGATTTGTGGTCTTGAAACCACTGTTTCTATTAGACCCTAAATCGGGATGTTACAACTTTATATGGTTTGAGTAAGGATATGAATAGGGTTCCTAATATGACATCTTGGGTAACATCTTTTACCATTTAAAAACATTTTTGATATTTTATACCTTTGTTGCATATTTCTGCATTGGAAATTTTGTAAGTAACTTTTAGTTTTTTACTATTTGCAACTTTGAGAGATTCTGATTTTTTTATAATATTTTGTTGGAATTATCCCTTATCTAACACAGTTTTGGTCTGCTCCTGTATCAAAAAAGGGCTATTATTTCTAATTGAAATTCATTATTTATAACAATATTTATTTTTATTAAATATATTTGGGTAGATACTTCAGTTAGAACCATAATATATTTCTGTGTATTTTTTTTAGGTTCGAATTTAGTTTCTGATGAACTATTTTCTAGGATTTCATGTTTCAAGATTTGCATTTGTTTTTTCACTTTTTGTTGTTTCATTTTAAGCTGAGAAAGTTCTAATTTAATTTGTTTTATTTCTAATTGTAATTCAGAATTTGTAATTTGTCTGAGTTTTATTTTTTCATATTTATTAAATATTATATCTTGTATATTGTACATTATTGATTGACTAGAAATAATTTCTTTTTCTTTTTCCTGTTTATCTTTTAATGGGGATTTTAATTTCAAAAGATATTCTCTTTTAAGTTCTAGGTCTTGAATTTTATCAATAACTTTAATCATAAATTCTTGGTCTTTGGTTAACATATTAATCGAAGGTTTATTTTCATCATCAGAGGTGTGGGATGTTGTATGTAATTCGTCTATTTGTAATTCATCTGTTTCGGTAGATGTATCATTTTTAGAAGAAGTTGTTTCTAAGATAACTTCATTTAATTTTTGTTCTATTTCTTCATGTAGATTTAAATTATTCAATTTTCTTTTTATTTTGAAATATTTTGAGATGTGTCCTGGTTTTCCACATCTATAACATTTTATTGTTATATCTATTTTGTTTTCTATTTTTCGTTGTTTCTTTTCTTTTCTGTATTTTCTATATTTGGGTTTTTTTTATAATAATCTAAAATATTTTTCTCCTATTTTCTGGTTTTACAGGGCAACATTTTTTTTAAGAAGGTTCATTCCTAATGTCAAATTGGTGGCAGAATGATCCTAATTCCTATCTACATTGATATCTTTCTTTCTTAAGTTGTTTTTGTAATTTTAAATCTTGACAAATTATTAATCCTTCTTTTTGTGTGAAACTAATTAGTTCACCATATGTAAGTTTTTCATACGGAATAATACCTCCGTAATCTTCTCTTATTTGATTTCTAACTTTTTCTCTTAGTAAAGTAGGAAGTCCTGCTAGAAACTTTTCTTTCCAAAATAGTTGTTGGTTATCAGATCTTTGCATAACTCTAGTCATAAAGACATCTTTATACCATTTAAAAATCAATTAATTTTTGCATTTTAAATTTGATAATAATTCTGAATTTCTATATTTATGATGAGAAGGATCTCCTATAAAGTGTTTAGAGATTGAGAAAATTAAAGTTGCTACTGCATACTGGATTTCTCTTCCTTGTTCAACCAAAATAATTCTTCCTTGATCTCTCTCTTTTTTTTACAGCGTGATCATTGATTAATTTACTTTGGTTTTGGGTTTTATAAATATTTTAAACCATTGTCATTTTTTGTATTAAACTGAGAATATTGTATTCAGACATTCCGTTTATATTCCATTCATAAATTGTATTAGCATTGTATTTATTTTGAAAATACGTTTTTCTTCTGTTTTAAGATTAGGTGCAGTGATTTTTGGGTAATATAATATTTTTGGTTCTTTCCAAGCCATCTTGTTAATTTGTTGTTCATCTGATTGGTCAGAGTCCGATTTGGAAGTTTGGTGTAATGTATTTACTGAATGTTAGGCTTACATTTTGGTATCAGGTGCTCTTAATTCAGACTTGAAACTTTTTTAAACATCAAGTCTAATTTGGATTCTGTTAAGAGATCATTTTGGAATTTTTCGAAAGGTTTTGGAATTACATAAGGTGTAAATATTGGTTCTTTAGAACTTTTTTCTGTAGTAGCCCAAATTTGACCGGGCTAAAAACAGAATAAAAGAATTAAATAGATAAGTATTTATTTATTTAAAATGTCCATTTAAAAGTCTATATACAGAGCCCAAAAAAAATTAACCCGTAGGCCCAATATTTAAAACCTTCAAAACCAAATCCTCCTGCTCGTGTACCCAAATGCACCCGTAGCCCAAACCTAAACTAGACCCATTACAACAGACCCAAACAGACCCACCTAATACCAATAAACTCGAAGGTCCAAACAGCAGGGGCCCAAATGACTTTTAGATAGGGTTAGAAACCCTAGCTCTCTTTCTCCTCGAGCCGCAAAGGATTTTGGAAGCTTCAGGCGCCTCAAACGTCATGTCCAATTAGCGCCCTTTCGTTTCACGAAACTCTAGAACTTTCGGGGAGCGTCTGTTGGCCTCATGTCAAGGCTCCATCAGTGCCACGACTTTCTCCTTGACCTCAGCTACTGGATGTCGCGCCACCATCGGCGTGCAAACAACACCGAGATCGTCGCATCATCAGCACTCCACACCTCAATCTTGTCTCGCCACCGAGATCCTCGCGCTCACCTGCAAACAAGGGAAAGAAATCACGACAGACAAAGAACAAATATGGAAAGAAAGAACACAGTATACAGATTAAACAAATATGGAAAGAAATCAAGGATTTCTTTCCAAAATATGTAATAGACTGAGGTTATAAAGCCTTTTTCTTTGATCTATAAAGAGGACGATACACACACACAGAGAGAGGATATTGTACACCAAATATTTTTTGCAATAAGACATCAGAAAGATTTCACGAGAAAGCAAAGGTGATTTTTTTTATTTTTTAAATATTTGCATTTTATACATATGAAAATATTAAAAATAGATGAAAATGGAATACCTTTCGATGCGGGGTAAACGATGAGGTTTTCTGGCTTCCGGCCGCCGTATGTGACGACATTGACAGTGGCGCGTGGAGCCCATTGGACGGAGGCACGATGGCACTCCGAGAACTTACCTCGGGCCCTCGTTCAGAGGATTTTTCCTCATTTTTTTTAGACAGAGTACAAAATGATTTTAAAGCTTTAAATTTGGCTTATATAGCCTAGATAAAACGGTGCCATTTTGGTCTAATTCGATAAGTATGAAACGGCGTCGTTTCAAGGCTCAGAATCTGCGTGTTGACCCGATTACCCGGGGAGGATCCGCGTGTTTTCGTAAAGTGGGTTAATCACTCAATTGGTCCTCCCACCTTTTTAATATTTATAATTTCATTTTATTTATTTTTAATTTAGCTCTAATGTTTTAATTTTGTTTCAATTTAGTCCTCACAGTGATTTTAAAACCGTATTAGGGGAAACGGTGTCGTTTTGGGATTAGGGCAAATAGCCCAGTGAGTCCCTCTTTTTTAATGCGCATTTCAATTAGGCCCAGAATTTTTATTATTTCGTGAATTAACCCCCAAATTTCTTAATTGAATCCAATTTTAGTCCTTTTTTTTAAAAAAAAAAACGTTAGTTATATTGTTTTATTTGTATTATTTTTAACATTATATATACATTCATAAATTTCATTATATGTTATATTTTTTATTTTATTATTTATTTGTTACATTATTACTATTATTATATATATACCATATTATATTTCATTATAATTATTTATATTTTATTACATACTATATCTTATTATATAACATTCCTTATAATATTTATTTTTCTTATATATTCTTTTATATATATATTTTATTATGTATATATTCTTTTTTACTAATTATGCTACCATACTTTTATATGCAAAATACTTATTATATTATTATCATTATTTTATATTTCCTTATTTTATTCATATTATATTATTATACATAACTTATTTTAAGCATTTTTTTAAAATTTATATTTTAGGTATATTTTATCAATATTTACTTACCTTATATTACATTTTAATATACATTAATTCTTTCACATATATTGAACATATCATTTATATATTAAATACTGTTTTGTGATTATTATTAAAGGTCATATTTTAGAATTGACATGTATGTTGATATTATTTTAGGAATGTTTATGTTAAATTGTATATCATGCATCATTTTTTATTAATATGTTGAATTACATGTTTATGTGTTTTTACCTATTCTTCTTAAATATATATATTGTTTTTTTATATTTTACTTATTTAAAATTTTCCATGTTTTATTTCTTATATATATATGTTAGTTAATGTATGATATTTATGCTATTGTGCTTTTATTTACCTATTATTATAGCATGTTATCTCGTATATGCTCCTTCATGCATCGATTTTAAAAACAAGACTCTAAAGTTTTCAAAAAATAAAGGCAATGCTTGGTGTTTGGAAGTTTCGAGAAAAGTAGTGCCTTAACTTACTGGGTTGCAACTTTCCTCGTTGAGTTCAAATAATTAAGCACCCTTCTAAGTTTTTAAGGTTTTCAAAATGCAAGCAACTGTCTTGGAATTTCAAAGTGTTGTGTCCTAACTTACTGGATATGACGTTTCGTTGTTTCGAGATAGGGATTTCCAAAAGGACTAACTTAGTGTCATATGTCTTAAAAATATTGTGTCCTAACTTATTGGATGTAATATTTTGATTCATTTGATACAAGTGAACCTTAATTTTCAAAGTCAAAAATATTTAAAAAAGGATTGCATCTTAATTTTTTTTAAATTTCCGACATTAAAGACATTTTGATAATCAATTAGGTACCAATTTTTGGGTGTTACGAGGGTGCTAATCCTTCCTCGTACGTAACCGGCTTCCGAACCTGTTTTCTGATTTTGTAGACTGAAACTAATGATTTTTAAACAAAATGTTTTAAAAGGTGATCCAATCACACCTAAAAAGATTGGTGGCGACTCCTGTTTTCATTTTTCAAAGTTGAACCCCGTTTTATTTCAAACTCGATTTAAAAAAATGGTCTCGACAGCTTGGCGACTCCACTGGGGACATCAAGAGAGCCAAGCTGTATAGTTGATTACCCTTTTGTCCTAATGTCAGAAATTTAGAAAATTTTGAAATTCAATCCTTTTGCATTACATGTGTTTGTATTATTGCATGTGTCGCTAAATTATGATGTGTATTGCATTTGTATGACCGTTGTGGTCGCACCCTTAAGTGGGAGTAAGAAACTATGCCTTCGTGAGGTTTTCGCCTCCGTGTAGATAGTGGATCACTTTCGGGATACATCCGTACCTATGGTTTCGTGAGATTTTCATCTCCGTGTAGCCATAGGGAAATGTATTCCTCTAAACTGAACTCGTTTCAAATGAGCCTATAATGGGTGAGAATCGAGGAATCTGCTGGTTCGGGTACTTCAAACTTTAGAACCAACCTCATATAGAAAAACCGTAAGAGCCCAACTTAGTCAGAGCTATACTTTAGATATTACCCTTATAAATTATCATTGAGATTTATTGATATCATGTGATACTGACTATTTTTTTTCTTTTGTTTGCATGTCATTTTGCATTTACAAAGGTATTGATTCACGATCAGTTTCTAAGTTAGGAAGTTTTATTATGGAGAACGAACTTCTTGATAGAGTGGAGGGCAATGCCGATGTTCATAGATGGTCAGAGCAAACTCAGCTAGAAAAGGGAGACAGTATAACTATGGGATATGTGTCGGAGCTGTCAGATTATACTCGTATTAGTGTCACACAGAATAATCTCCAAGAGCTTAAGGAAATTTGGGATCAGTGGGGCAATGAGACCAAGCAGTTATTCTACGATAATTACGGAGATTTACCTTACTTGCTCGATATTCAGGTAGATGAGCACTTGTTCCAAGCCCTTGCTCAGTTTTGGAACCCGGCGTACAGTTGCTTCACTTTTGGGGAAGTAGACTTGGTACCTACCGTGGAGGAGTACACTGCCTTACTTCGTTGTCCCAGGTTTTAGAGTGAAAGGATCTATTCTCGAGTTGCTTGTGTCCTTACCTTTTGGAAGAAATTAATGACCATTACGGGGATGAGCGAGCAGTGGATCACGGCCAGAATTAAAGAGAAGGGTAAGTGTAAGTGTAAGTGCATTTCGTGAGATGCTTTGAAAGATCTGATTTTGACACACCCCGATGAGACGAAGAAGGTAGACATTTTTGCCTTAAGTTTGTATGGACTGATGGTTTTCCCTAGGGCTTTGGGATATGTGGACGAGGCAACCACTGATCTTTTTCATCGACTCAGTAAAAGGGTCACTTCCGTCCCTACGATTTTGGTTGAGACATTCAGGTCCTTAAGTGCATGTAGGAGGGCTGGTGCAGGCAGGTTTATAGGGTGTGCTCAGTTACTTTTGACTTGGTTCTACAGTCACTTCTGATTGATTGATGGGATTGTTTGTCGAGTTTTCTTTGAGAACTACTCCCCATTGAAAGATATAGTAGCCTCATCGAGAAAAGTGGATGTGCCGAAAGAGAATTGGATAGCATTAATTCGGAATATTCAGTCGGAGGATGTTGAGTGGAGAGCTCCATGGATGGTTCCTGGTGAGATACTTTATCGATGCGGCAGCTTTGATTGGGTTCCCCTATTGGGAATTTGGGGTGCTATTGGTTATGCCCCTTTGCTCGTGCTGAGGCAGCATGGATTGAGACAGTTCGTACCAGCGACTCATGGGTTGGCTCAAAGTGAGTTTGTATACAGAGGAGCCGATTACAAGAGGAAGGTTAGCGAGGTTTCTAGTGCTTGGAACAAGACTTGTCAGTTGAAGGGAGTGGCCATTAATCCTGCTACGACACCGGAATATGTCGAGTGGAGGAGTAGAAGGATTAACGATAATGTCCCTATGACAAAAATGGAGGAAGTTCGACCAATGGAGGAATATCTACAAGCTTGATATCATGAAGCAAGAATTTAAGAGAAAGAATTTGGAACTCGGAAAGAAGATAGAAAAGCTTGAGGAGGAGAAGATGTACCTGAGTCTAGATGTTGACCTGGAAAAGAATGAGGTTGAAAAAGTTAGGAAGGGAAAGAGGAAGATTGAGGAAGACCGAGATGATTTAAAAGAGGAGTATAAGAAGGCACAAGTATCTTTAAAGTGAGTGGGGTGGCAGAAAGAAGTTCAAGAGGAAAGAGTTAGAGCTGAGTATTGGGAGAGGAAGTTCCAAGAGATGCGATCGTAGAATTTGGCATTAGAGAAAAAGAATAAAGGGTTGAAGACTAAGGTAACTGAGCTTGGAAGATCCCTTCGTTGGCACTGAAACCATGATCCTACGGTCGAGTTAAAGGAGCTAAAAAGTAAGGTTGAATATTTGGAAGTGGTATTGCATGATGGTAAACTTCGGATTGAGTAGCTCGAGGCGTAAGAAGATTGTATAAAAGGAGAGCTCTATCAAGTTAAAGGTCAAGTCAAAGATAGGGATTACATTATTGAGGAGGCTATAGCGCAGATCCGAGAGATTGCTGAATATGTTCGAGACTTAGCAGTACAAGCTAATGCGTTGAGTATGATGTATGAGTCAGCGTCTGATAAAGGTCGAGAGTTAGCCTTTTTATTAGATAAAGTTAGATATTTGGGCATTAGGGCAAAGGCGTATATGTAATCCATTTATATGTAAAGATATTCTTTTTCTAAATAAAGTTTTCTAAATGAGATTGAATTGAGATCAATGCCTTTTTTGCATTCATGCATTTGTATTACATCACATCATATGCATTCAAAGTTATAGAAAGACCCTAATTAGTTAAAGTTTACTTCCAAAAGTAGAAAAGAAAATCTGGAAATCACACACCCTTACGGCACTCGCACTAAAGCTAAGAGTATGGATCAAAGGGTCGAACAATTGCAAAAGGATATGCAAGACCAATTGCAAGAGCAGTTGGCCAAAATAAAAATGACATGAGGGAGAAAATGCTATAGGCTCAGAGGAATATGATGGCTGAAATGGCTCAGCTGCTACGGGCCACTGATAAAGGGAAATCCCCCGTGGCTATCACTGTTGAGGAATCTGAGGATAATCCTCCGAGTTTTACTCCGCCTCATGTGCCACTGCAAACCGAGGCACCTCCTAGAAGGCCATCTGTCACTGTAAGGCCTCAACATGGGCCGATTGATGCTCGAATCCCTGTGAATTTCCCATCTGGGTCAGGAAATAATTTGGGCGATAGCTCGATCAACCCAATCACTCCTGATCTGGATATGATGGAGAGGGAAAGAATGGCAACTGAATCCTCAAAGTTAGAGGATCGTTGTAAGTGGTTGGAGGAGAAGTTTAGGGTTTTGGAAAGCGCTGGCAATCATCATATTGATACCAAAGACTTAAGTTTGGTCCCAGACTTGGTGCTTCCTCACAAATTTAAGATGCCGGAGTTTGAAAAATGCAACGGGACTACTTGCCCAGAGGCACACATAACAATGTTTTGTAGGAGAATGACTGGGTATGTGAACAATGATCAACTATTGATCCATTGTTTTCAAGACAGCTTAGTAGGAGCAATGGCTAGGTCGTACAATCAGTTGAGCCGTGCAAGAATTGGTTAATGGAGAGATCTTGCACAAGCCTTCATGCAACAGTACAACCATGTGACTGATATAACACCGAACAGGATCACGCTTCAAAACATGGAGAAAAAGCCTAATGAAAGTTTTAGGCAATACGCACAACGATGGAGGGAAGTGGCAATGCAAGTACAACCACCAATGTTAGAAAATGAGACCACCATGTTGTTTATCAACACTTTAAAGGCACCGTTCATCACTCACATGACTGGAAGCACCACGAAAAGTTTCGCGGATATAGTTATGGCAGGAGAGATGATTGAGAACGCCATAAGGGGCGGTAAAATTGAGGGGGAAACGGCTAAAAGATCAGCCCCAAGGAGAAAGGACAACGAGGTGAATAACATGAATAGTCTCAACTCGAGGGAAATCACAGTTGGTCAACCCAAAGCAGCTGCGGTCGAGCAACAAAGTACTCAAAGACAAGAATTGGGCACAAGACAGAATTCGAAAATGACGCAATTCACGCCTATCCCTGTGACGTATCGTGAGCTTTATCAAAGCTTATACGATGCACATGCCATTGCTCCATTTCACCTGAAATCGCTACAGCCACCGTACCCCAAATGGTATGATGCAAATGCTAAATACGAATATCATGCGGGAATACCGGAGCATTCGATTGAAAACTGCACCGGATTCAAGAAGGCCGTGGATAGGCTTATCAAGATGGGGGTTGTGAAATTCGACAATACCCCTAATGCTAAAAATTCATTACCAGATCATGGCAATCAGGGAGTGAATGCCATTGATGAAACTAGGGAAGGAAGCATCAAGGAAGATATTGCTAAGGTGAAAACACCCATGAAAGTAATATGGGAGGAGATGGAGAAGAGAGGTATGTTGACCTCTGGAAAAGGTAGAGAAAGAATGGGGAACTATTGTGAATTCCATGGAGAGGTGGGTCATATGATCCAAAATTGTGAAGAGTGCAAGGCCATGGTGCAAGGCTTTATGGTTAACAGAGAGCTACAGATTTTTGAGGGTAGTTCTTGCAAAAGACAAATATGTGTGCTGGAAAATAAATGACAAGGAACCAGCGACCAAGAATTATTATTTCCTTACGGGGAATAATGAAGTGGGGGCGCAAATCGGGCCCAAGGTCGTCATCCATAAACCCACTCCTTTCCCTTACAAGGATGACAAGAGGGTGC
Organism: Gossypium hirsutum; assembly: GCF_007990345.1. Taxonomy (NCBI): domain Eukaryota; kingdom Viridiplantae; phylum Streptophyta; class Magnoliopsida; order Malvales; family Malvaceae; genus Gossypium; species Gossypium hirsutum. The sequence continues at coordinate 20,194,510 of NC_053426.1, read as the reverse complement.
CATGGAGCTATGACTACAGTGTAACAGTACCTGAGGGGGAGAGTATAGCCAGTGCATCTAGGGGCGTACAAAATGAAGGTTCCCATACACGAAGTGGGAAGCATTATGATGAGGGGGCATCAGAGTGGAGCCCACGAAAATAAAGGATGTTGGCATTGAGAAGAAGAAAGAGGTTGAAGTGCCTGTCAAGGAGCCGGTAAAGGTAGAGGAAGCTAAGGAGTTTCTAAAGTTCCTTAAGCATAGCGAGTATAGTGTGGTCGAGCAGTTGCGTAGGCAGCCAGTGCGTATATCAATATTAGCCCTACTTTTGAGTTCTGAGGTGCATCGAGATGCATTGTTGAAGGTACTTAACGAAACATATGTCACCCACGACATATCTGTTAACAAGTTGGACCGGTTGGTGAATAACATCAGTGCTGACAATTTCATCTACTTCAATGATGATGAAATTCCACCTGGGGGCATAGGGTCAACCAGGGCCTTGCACATCACTACTCGGTGCAAGGGATACATGCTTCCAAGTGTATTCATTGATAATGGGTCGGCTTTGAACGTCCTTCCATTATTCACATTGAACAGATTACCCATTGACAGTTCGCATATGAAAACATGTCACAATGTGGTAAGAGCCTTCGATGGAACCAAAAGGAAAGTGATGGGACGAATTGACATCCTTTTGGAATTGGGCCAAATACAGATGAAGTTGATTTCTTGGTGATGGATATCAAGCCCTCCTATAATTGTTTATTGGGGAGACCATGGATACACTTGGTAGGAGTGGTGCCCTCGTCATTGCACCAAAAATTGAAGTTAGTGACAGATGGACGGTTAATAACCATCAATGCGGAGGAGGATATTATAGCAGCAATCACTAGCAAGGCCCCTTATGTCGAGGCGAATGAAGAGGCTATTGAGTGTTCTTTCCGCTTTTTAGAAATCATCAATGCAACCTTCATTTTGGAAGGAAGTGAGGTGCCAGTACCCAAAATGTCTAGAGCCACAAGGATGGCCCTGCCAGGGAAAGGACTAGGAAGACATTTGCAAGGAGGGGTTCAAATCCCAAAACTGATTGAGAAGAAAGATCGCTTTGGTTTGGGCTTCAAGCCAGATCATAAGCACCGGAGGCAAAAGATTGAGAAGCGCTAAGCGAGAAGAAATGTGCGTTTGAATGGAGGAGAAGTAGAGTGGGAGCCGATGACATTCCCACCTATATCCAAATCCTTTAAGTTAGGAGGGTTACTGGCAGAAGAAAGTCATCAGATTAATGCTGTACACAATGAGGGATTGGAGCAAGGAAGCTTCGAGGGCATTCGCCCTTACGAACCGGTGAGCTCTCTGAACAATTGGACTGCGGACGACCTTCCTGTAGTAAGATTACGTTTGTGAAAAAGGCTTATGATCATCTATTATTATTTTAATAAAACATAACTTTATTATCAATTTGGACGAATATGGTTTCTTTTTAATCAATATTTCGTTAAACTTTTGCAATTCTCATTCTTTCATTCATAGCACATAAACAATCATTCTTAGATTCATTCATTCTTTGTATATTCTTTCATACCCCCACAGGTCCCTAGATATCAATGATATGAGCACTGATACCGTAACTCCTAATTTCTCTTGTGAGCAAGACATGTGTTTAGAGGAATCTCAGGATTTTGAAGATGTTCAAGATTGTGATGTGTCTCCTGATCTGTTAAGAATGGTAAAACAGGAGGAAAAATGAATTATGCCGCATGAGAAAGAGGCAATAGAAAATGTAGCCCTAGAGGAAGGGAAGGAGTTGAAAATTGGAACACTGATTACCGAGGACACAAGGCATGGTCTGGTTGAGTTACTTCGAGAGTTCAAGGATATCTTCGCATGGTCATATCAAGATATGCCCGGATTGAGTACCGAAATTGTAGTACATCATCTTCTGATAAAATAGGATTGCAAACCAGTCCAACAGAAGTTGCGGAGAATGCGGCCAGACATTGTTCTAAAAATAAAAGATGAGGTTAAGAAGTAGTTCGATGCAGGATTCTTACAAGAGGTCAAGTACTCCGAATGGCTAGCTAATATTGTGTCGGTCCCTAAGAAGGACGGGAAGGTACAAATGTGTGTTGATTACAGAGATCTGAATAAAGCTAGCCCAAAAGACAACTTTCCTTTGCCGCACATCAACACTTTGGTGGACAACACGTCGGGACATTCGTTGTTTTCCTTTATGGATGGTTTCTCGGGGTACAATAAGATAAAGATGCATCCAGAGGACATGGATAAAACTACCTTCATAACCTTATGGGGCACTTTTTGCTACAAAGTAATGTCGTTTGGACTGAAGAACTTAAGGGCAACCTACCAGCGGGCCATGGTGAACTTGTTTCACGACATGATGCATAGGGACATTGAAGTATATGTTGATGACATGATTGCTAAGTCTCAAATAGAAAAAGAGCATATTGAAGTTTTGAGAAGACTATTCTTGAGGTTGAGGAAGTTTCAATTGAGGCTCAATCCGACAAAGTGCACATTCGGAGCTATATTGGGAAAGCTATTGGGTTTCGTAGTCAGTGAAAAGGGAATATAAGTTGATTAAGACAAAGTCAGAGCAATACGAGAATTGCCTCCACCACAAACTCAAAAAGAAGTTCGAGGATTCCTAGGAAGGTTGAATTACATTGCTCGGTTCATTTCACAACTAACTGAGAAATGTGATCCTATCTTTCACCTCCTCAAAAAGCACAATCAAGGTACTTGGGATGAGGAGTGCCAGAATGCTTTTTAAAAGGTCAAGCAGTATTTGTTGAATGCTCCGGTATTATCTCCACCTAGCCCAAATAAACTGTTAATACTGTACTTGTCAGTGTTCAGTAATTCTATGGGATGTGTGCTTGGTCAGCATGATGAGTCAAGGAGGAAGGGGAAGGTAATTTATTATCTCAGTAAGAAATTCACTGACTGTGAAAGGAGATATCCACCAATTGAAAAGTTGTACTGTACGCTGATTTGGACAACTCAGAGATTAAGACAGTACATGCTATACCATACCACTTGGCTCATCTCAAAGCTTGATCCATTGAAATACATGATGGAGTCAATGGCTCTAAATGGGAGAATGGCGAGATGACAAATTTTTCTTTCAAAGTTTGATATAGTCTACATAAGTCAGAAGGCTATAAAAGAAAGTACGGTAGCATACTTCTTGGCCAGTAGGGCTCTAGAGGATTATGAGCCATTGAACTTTGATTTTCCAAATGAGGAGTTAATGTGTATAGCAACGACCGAAGATTCTCCTTGGAAGCTAAATTTTGATGGGGCTTCTAATGCAGTCGGAAATGGAATTGGGGCAGTTTTGGTATCCCCGAATGACGATCATTACCCGTTTGCGTGCAAGTTGGACTTTGATTGCACGAATAACATGGCTGAGTATGAAGCATGCATCATGGGACTTCAAGCAGCTATAGAGCGAGGTATAAAAACCCTAGAAGTATATGGAGATTCTGTGTTGGTAATTTATTAGCTTAGAGGTGAATGAGAGACAAAGGACCCTAAATTGATCAATTATAGAAAGGTTGTTTTGGGGTTACTTGAGGAGCTCGATGACATCACCTTCAATTATCTCCCACGAGATGAAAATCAGATGGCAGATACTTTAGCAACCTTGGCCTCAATGATTAAGACGAATAAAGAGGAAGAGATGAGACCAATTCAAATGAGTGTCTACGAGGCTCCAGCTCATTGTTGTAACATTGAGAAGGAAGAAAAGGACGATAACCCTTGGTATCAGGATATATTACGATATGTGAGAGATCGTAAATACCCTAAACAGGCCAATGAAAATGACAAACGAACTTTGAGAATGTTAGCTTTCGACTATGTCCTAGACGGGGATATCCTGTACAAGAGAAGGAAAGACCAAGTACTTTTGAGATGTGTCGATACTGTGGAAGCTAAGCTAATTTTAGAAGAAGTTCATAAAGGTGTATGTGGGACACATGCAAATGGGTTCACGATGGCAAGGCAAATCATGAGGTTTGACTATTATTGGGCCACTATGGAAGGGGACTGTATTAACTATACCAAGAAATGCCATAAGTGTCAGATTTATGGGAACAAAATTCATATACCACCTTCAGCTTTGCATGTTATGACTTCTCCATGGCCCTTTTCCATGTGAGGCATGGATGTCATTGGACCAATATCACCGAAAGCTTCGAATGGACATTGGTTTATCTTCATGGTAATTGACTACTTTACAAAATGGGTAGAGGCCGCTTTTTATGCGAATGTTACTAAGTCAGCAGTGAGTCGATTCTTTAAGAAGGAGATCATTTGTCGGTATAGAATGCCTGAGAAGATCATATCCGACAATGCATCAAACTTAAACAATAAAATGATAGCAGAGGTTTGCGACCAGTTCAAATCAAGCATCACAATTCTTCTCCCTATCGTCCAAAAATGAAGGGCAGTGGAGGCCGCCAACAAGAACATTAAGAAAATAGTGGGGAAGATGACTGAGACCTATAGAGATTGGCATGAGAACTTACCGTTTGCACTCCTGGCCTATCGAACATCTGTCAGAACCTCTACTGGGGCAACCACATTCTTGTTAGTTTATGGGATGGAAGTAGTGTTACCTATTGAAGTAGAAATACCTTATCTTCGAATTTTGACGGAGATAAGGTTAGATGAAGCTGAATGGGTTCAATCCCGATATGACCAGTTGAACTTGATTGAGGAAAAGAGGCTAAGAGGCATTCGACATGGTCAGATGTAATGATGCGAGCTTATGATAAGAAAGTTTGACCAAGAAAGTTCCATGAGGGAGACCTTGTACTGAAAAAGATCCTTCCTATTCAAAAAGACTTTAGGGGGAAATGGATGCTGAATTGGAAGGGGCCGTATGTCGTGAAGAAAGCTTTCTCTGGCGGTGCATTCATTTTAACGGAAATGGATGGGAAAAGTTTACCCAACCCAGTGAACTCAGACTCAGTTAAAAAATACTTTGTCTAAAGGAGAAGAGAATCCAAGGTGAAAACCCACAAAGGGCGCTTTGAGGCTTCGAAAATCAAAAAAAAAAGAAAAAAGAGAGAAGAGAAAAAAAGAGAAAAATGGAGAGGCCAAAGTGAAAACCCGCAAAGGGCCCCTTGTGGCCAAAAAGGTTTTGAGTTGAAAACCCGAAAGGGTGACTCAAATTTTGAAGCATCCGGTAATCTTGCTCAACAAAGAACGAAGAACGTTGCATACTGGGGCATCAACAGAGTACTTTGAATCTTCTAAACACATGCCTTCATGAAGTTGATGTATAAGCACTCAAGCGGTGATATCTAGGGCATCTAATTTTTAGCCTGTTTGCTATCTTTAGATTTTTTTCTTCTCAAAGATAGGCTTTCAGATTAATTTCCTTTGTATCTTTTTCGATAATTCATTCAAATCCAATTATTTTTAGAGATTTATTTATCTTCCATTATTCTTTAAGTATGTTGCATTGAAATAATGATAGATGAACTAAATATGTTCACAAACGAAGTTTTGCGCTTTACTCTGGAATTTCTAGATAATATAAGAAACTAAAACAGGACAATTATTCGAGAAATTCACATAAGTAAGGGATGAAGGAACTCGAGGAATTTCTTTCTTCCAATCCAAAAGGAAAATGGACAAAACCAATGATTCAATTCTAAGGAAAGATTATCTTACAGACAGCCTCAGTGGATCGTAGCATTTGAGGAAGGGTATAGGCCTACAGGCTGAGCAAGAATAATACTTTGAGACAAATGAAGGAATGAGTGGTAACGTCTAGGATAGGGGTCATGTTCACAACATTTTGCATCATAACATGTTTAATTAGGAACATTCGACTCACTTCGATCATAGCATCCTAATCATCAGGCATAATCATTCTACAGGTTATCAAAGACGACGCGCCTTAATCCCCTAAGCAGTAGGGTAATAGACCGCAGCATAGCAGATCTGGCTGATGCAAGATCCAAGATGGTTTGGCATCCTTGTGCTTATAAGGAACAAATCGAAGACATAGCTGATTTGGCTTTCACGTGCTTACGATGAAGCAAATCTAAGATGATTTGGCATCTCTGTATTGTCAAATAACAAATCGAAGTTTGGCATCTCCATATTCGACGGAGAGCAAATACATAGCAGATCTGGACTTCAGATGTTTATATTGAAGCAGATCCAAGATGATTTGGCATCCTTGTGTTTACAAGGAACAAATCGAAATCATAGCTGATTTAGCTTTCACGTGCTTACGCTGAAGCAAGCCTAACATGATTTGGCATCTCTGTATTGTCAGAGAACAAATCGAAGTTTGGCATCTCCATATTCGACGGAGGGTAGACAAATAGCAGATCTAACCTTTAGATGATTAGACTGAAGCAGATCCAAGATGGTTTGGTATCATTGTGCTTACAAGGAGCAAATCGAAGACATAGCTGATTTGGTTTTCGCGTGCTTACGCTGAAGCAAATCTAAGATGATTTGGCATCTCTGTATTGTCAGAGAACAAATCGAAGAAGCAGATTTGGCGTCTCTATGTTCGGCGAAGAGCAGATCGAAGATGTCAACATGGCAGTCATAAGTTTACAAGAAGCAGATTGAAGACCATGATTTGATAAGACCGGTCAAATTTGGTCTTTCTAAATCTTTTCTCGATTCCCGTCACACAGCAATAAGCAAAGAGGGGCAGCTGTAGTAGCCCAAATTTGACCGAGCTGAAAATAGAATAAAAGAATTAAATAAATAAGTATTTATTTATTTAAAATGTCCATTTAAAAGTCCATATACAGAGCCCAAAAAAAATTAACCCGTAGGCCCATTATTTAAAACCTTTAAAACCAAATCCCACTACCCGTGTACCTAAATGCACCCGTAGCCCAAACCTAAACTAGACCCATTACAGCAGACCCAAACAGACCCACCTAATACCAATAAACTTGAAGGCCCAAACAGCAGGGGCCCAAATGACTTTCAGATAGGGTTAGAAATCCTAACTCTCTTTCTCCTCGAGCCGCAAAGGATTCTAGAAGCTTCAAACGCCTCAAACATCATGTCCAATTAGCACCCTTTCATTTCACAAAACTCCAGAACTTTCGGGGAGCGTCTGTTGGCCTCATGTCAAGGCTCCAACAGCGCCACGACTTTCTCCTTGACCTCAACTACTGGATGTCGCGCCACCATCAGCGCGCAAACAACACCGAGATCGTTGCCATCATCAGCACGCCACACCTCAGTCTTGTCTCGCCATCGAGATCCTCGCGCTCACCTGCAAATAAGGGAAAGAAATCGCGACAGACAAAGAACAAATATGGAAAGAAAGAACACAATATACAGATTAAACAAATATGGAAAGAAATCAAGGATTTCTTTCCAAAATATGTAATAGACTGAGGTTATAAAGCCTTTTTCTTTGATCTATAAAGAGGATGATACACACACACAGAGAGAGGATATTGTACACCAAATATTTTTTGCAATAAGACATCAGAAAGATTTCATGAGAAAGCAAGGTGATTTGTTTTTTTTATTTTTTAAATATTTGCATTTTATACATATAAAAACATTAAAAATAGATAAAAAATGGAATACCTTTCGATACGGGGTAAACGATGAGGTTTTCTGGCTTTCGGCCACCGTATGTGACGGCATTGACAGTGGCGCTTGAGCGCGTGAGCGCGTGGAGCCCATTGGACGGAGGCACGATGGCACTCCGAGAACTCACCCCGGGCCCTCGTTCAGAGGATTTTTCCTCCTTTTTTTTAAATAGAGTACAAAATGATTTTAAAGCTTTAAATTTGGCTTATATAGCCTAGATAAAACGGTGCCGTTTTGGTCTAATTCGATAAGCATGAAACGACGTCGTTTGAAGGCTTAGAATCCGCATGTTGACCCGATTACCCGGGGAGGATCCGCGTGTTTTCGTAAAGTGGGTTAATCACTCAATTGGTCCTCCCACCTTTTTAATATTTATAATTTCATTTAATTTATTTTTAATTTAGCTCTAATGTTTTAATTTTGTTTCAATTTAGTCCTCACACTGATTTTAAAACCGTATTAGGGGAAACGGTGTCGTTTTGGGATTAGGGCAAATAGCCCAGTGAGTCCCTCTTTTTTAATGGGCATTTCAATCAGGCCCAGAATTTTTATTATTTCGTGAATTAACCCCCAAATTTCTTAATTGAATCCAATTTTAGTCTTTTTTTTAAAAAAAAAAGTTAGTTATATTTTTTATTTGTATTATTTTTAACATTATATATACATTCATAAATTTCATTATATGTTGTATTTTTTTATTTTATTATTTATTTGTTACATTATTACTATTATTATATATATACCATATTATATTTCATTATAATTATTTATATTTTATTACATACTATATCTTATTATATAACATTCCTTATAATATTTATTTTTCTTATATATTCTTTTATATATATTTTATTATGTATATATTCTTTTTTACTAATTATGCTACCATACTTTTATATGCAAAATACTTGTTATATTATTATTATTATTATTATTTTATATTTCCTTATTTTATTCATATTATATTATTATACATAACTTATTTTAAGCATTTTTTTAAAATTTATATTTTAGGTATATTTTATCAATAATTACTTACCTTATATTACATTTTAATATACATTAATTCTTTCACATATATTGAACATATCATTTATATATTAAATACTGTTTTGTGATTATTATTAAAGGTCATATTTTAGAATTGACATGTATGTTGATATTATTTTAGGAATGTTTATGTTAAATTGTATATCATGCATTATTTTTTTATTAATATGTTTAAATATATGTTGAATTACATGTATATGTGTTTTTACCTATTCTTCTTAAATATATATATTGTTTTTTATATTTTACTTATTTAAAATTTTCCATGTTTTATTTCTTATATATATATGTTAGTTAATGTATGATATTTATGCTATTGTGCTTTTATTTACCTATTATTATAACATGTTATCTCGTATATACTCCTTCATGCATCGATTTTAAAAACAAGACTCTAAAGTTTTCAAAAATAAAGGCAATGCTTGGTGTTTGGAAGTTTCGAGAAAAGTAGTGCCCTAACTTACTGGGTTGCAACTTTCCTCGTTGAGTTCAAATAATCAAGCACCCTTCTAAGTTTTTAAGGTTTTCAAAATGCAAGCAACTGTCTTGGAATTTCAAAGCGTTGTGTCCTAACTTACTAGATATGACGTTTCGTTGTTTCGAGATAGGGATTTCCAAAAGGACTAACTTAGTGTCAAATGTCTTAAAATATTGTGTCCTAACTTATTGGATGTAATATTTTGATTCATTTGATACAAGTGAACCTTAATTTTCAAAGTCAAAAATATTTAAAAAAGATTGCATCTTAAATTTTTTTTAAATTTCCGACATTAAAGACATTTTGATAGTCAATTAGGTGCCAATTTTTGGGCGTTACGAGGGTGCTAATCCTTCCTCGTACGTAACCAGCTTCCGAACCCGTTTTCTGATTTCGTAGACCGAAACTAATGATTTTTAAACAAAATGTTTTAAAAGGTGATCCAATTACACTTTAAAAGATTGGTGGCGACTCCTGTTTTCGTTTTTCAAAGTCGAACCCTGTTTTATTTCAAACTCGATTTAAAAAAATGGTCTCGCCATTTTCTATTACCTCTTTTACTGGTTCTTTCTTAATCGGTTGATTTTCTACCAAATTCTCAATATAATCTAATTATTATCCTATTGTATGAAGAGTAATATTTGTATAGTTGTTTTGTTCTACTATCATTTTGATATCTTTTGATGAGATTTGTTCTCTTGCATCAGGAGCTCTCATTCTTAAAGGATTTGCTTTTATTCCAGTATTTTTGTGAAGATATGGAACCTCTATTAAAGGGGGATGTTGAGATTTAACTTCTCCTTTATTAGTCTGTGATGTAGTATTATTTTTTATTGTGTTAACAGATTCTGAATAATATTCTTCCAACCATTCAAAAAATTTTATATGAATTTTATTAGTATTCATAAATTCATAATATTCTTGAAGAATGCTTTCTTTTTTATCATTATAATTTTTAAAGTAATATTCTCTTTTTTTGCTTCTTTTTGTTGGAATAGAAGTGTTTTCTACATCTTTCCTTATTTATCTCAAAAGATTTTTCTAGAACAAATATTTTTGAATTTTCTCCTTGTCTTGCATTTTTAGTCATTGATGAATATGTTGATGACATATTAAGTGAATTTTGGGGACTCTCTTCCTGTCTGGCATAGATAGATTGAGCTATATTTGAGGAATTATCTATTCCTTGTAAATTAGTTTTAAATGTTGTTGGGATAGAAGAGACAGATGCTTTAGCGGTCCTAAAATCTACTGTTTGTGTTTCTGGATTTGACTCTTCTTCTAAATTTAACCTCCTAAAAGCTGTGCTGGTACTTCCTATTTCAAAGGATTGTCTTGGAGGCATTCTTCATGGCCTGTTGAATATTAATTCAATTGTGCCATCTTGGTGTTGGAAGATTTTACTTATTGAAGTGTTTCTTATTAGAGTAGGTGCCACAGGGTCTGTAGCACCTTTAAGTTTCCACCTATCAGGAAGGTTGATTTCATGCCATTGTATTGTCCTTGGGATTGTGGTATGAGATCTTGAGGTATCTGTTTCTATCATGTGGGTTTCTCCTTATAGTTATGGGTATGAATTTGAAGGGTCAAAGATTGTAAAATATTTTTGTCAATTAAAGAAACCATAAAATTTGGATAACAATTAAAATGTATTGGGCCAGTACATAAGCTTGTCTCTATAGTTCCAAATAATGAGTTATTAAACATGATGTGTATTTGGTCTCTTAATACAGTTAAAATTGAGGTATTTTTAGTGGTTTCAACACTAAAAGGTTTGACACAAACTTGGACTAACCTGAAATGGACATATTTGTATTTTTGTTCTTTGAGTTTATTAATGAAGACTTTATCTAATAATTGGATTGTTTCATATTCTTTTTGAATAGGAAAACTCCTTTATTTTGTTTTTATAACGTAACTGCAAAAACATCTAAATTTTTAAAAGTTGTTTTCCTGTAAACTTGGTTTGTTGGAACTCTCGGAAGAGTCCAATTATCAAATATTTTGGGAATATTTTTGTAATGTTCTTTTTTGTTCATTAACAGTGTTGTTTAAGGTTTGATCAGACTCTTGGGATTTATTGGAAACAAAGCTTGCAGAGGAATTGGTTTTTCTAAGGAAGGGAAACATTCTTTGTTTTCTTATTTCCTACAAAGGGGTTCTACTATCAGGATTTCCAGATGATTATAGTTGCCTACAGGGATACTTTGTCCTTGACATGTCTAACCCATGGCTAACTGGACTGTGTATCAATACTCAGCAAAATATTAATACATTAATGAAGATAGTTAAACCAGAGCTCGAAAATATTGAAAACAAATTGAATATTTTCAAAAATTTAAAATACCTGCTCCTTATTGGCTCTGATACCAGATTGTCTCGAGGATCTGAGGATAGAATTTGAAATGTGATAATCGTAATCGTAATTTGTAAGTTGAAATTAAAATTTGAAAGATTGTTTGATTAAATTTTGAAAAGGAAAATAATTTAAAAACTTAAATTCTGAAAACTGAAAATTTGGAGAAATGAGTTTTGATCTCTGAATTGAGTATTTCAAGTCGTGCCTTTCATTCTAAATCTGATAGCCTTTTCTAGAGGGCTATTGTCTCTTTACATCATTTGAAACGGGAAATTCAATCCCTTACATAATTACATAATTGAAACTTTCATTACATAATTGAAACTTTTTAGAGAATATATTCTTTGGTTACAAAAATAAAAACTACAGAGAATATTCACTACTCATGCACCAGGGAATATTTATAAAAATATTTATGGCTCAAATTATAGAAACGTGATCCACATTCCTCATTTTCTAAAACCACTTGACCTTAGGGTCTTACCATTTGAACTTTATAAATCGCTTATATAACATAAATTATCAAATTAAAAGCCTTTTTAAAGTCACATTTGACTCGTAAATATTAAATAATAATATTTACAAACTTACTCATCAGATTTGGTAGCCCCAAAACCACTGTTTTTGACACCACCGAAAAACGGGTTGTTACAACTCTCTCCCTTACGAAAATTTTGTCCTCGGAATTTCTCACCTGATGAAAGTCATCATATCAAATCTTTTTGTCATCTTCTTAATGGTAATCCACAGATAAATCATTTATAACTTATCTCAATTCAGAACTTGCATCAGAACTCGTATTAAAACTTGATACTATATCAGAACTTAATTGAACAACTATAATGTTCTCTTGTCATAACTTTATCATTAGTAGTATAACTACCATGAAATTCCCCAGTGATCGTCTGACGAAACATAATCGAGAAACCCGTATTATCAAATTCTGGCTGATGATTCTGACATGTTTGAATCTATAACTTCAACTGATATTTGTTGCTCTTACATGGAAAACGTGGTGTGAAAACTTCAACCATCGAGACAACGTTAACCCATAATGACATTTCCTGATTATAATTGATTTGATAGATATATTTCTGTATCATGTCATCTAGAATATGAATTCTTTATTTAGACTGTTTATCTATTTACCCATGAATGCACCAAATTTTATTCCCGAATTGAGAAATAATCTCGAATATAAAAAACTTACCTAAATTTTCAAATGAATAACCCGTTTCTGAATAACACAATTGAGTCTATCTATCAATCGAATAATAACATTTTAGAATAATTCTTTCTTCTTGTTGTCAAGATAATCCAAATATACCATCTATTATAAGTCCCTTAGAATACCAATTGAAGATCACCACAAATTGCATTAACTCAAACGAAACATAACATCCTATTTTAACTCGTTGACATAAATTGAGATTACCTGAGGAATGAGAACCAATATACAAGTTTGAGCTCGATCTTCCACCGTCTACACTTTTGCTGATGCCTACTCCTTCACGAATGCTAAAAAGGAGATATATAATAAAGTTATTTCAATTATTAACATCAAAGTTTTGAACTATACCTGAGCCATAACCATCAGATGAATTAAAACCATAGTGCTATAATAAGAACGATGTTTCAACCGTATAGATAGAACAATACCTCAACATCAATAGTGCATTTCAAAACAAAAGAACAATACCTCAACATCAATAGTGCATTTCAAAACAAAAGAGTAAAACCAAATGGAGTTCCAGTAACAACCAGTGCCTCTAAAAACTTGAGATCTGTATCACAGTGCTTCCATGATCGCACCAGGAATCATAATCGTAATAGATATAACTATCTCCGGCCAATAAATATCCTTTACAGAGGAACCATGTTTGATAGATTAAATAATAAAAATGATAAGAAAACAGAGATAATGTGATGCTATACTAAATTTCCAAGAATACAACCCATATTAAATGATAAAAAGCTCGATGATTCTTTAAAGAAAATCCAGAAAAAGAACACCGCTCATACGCACTGGAATCAGTTGTGATAAAGAAAACAAATTTGCATATATATAAAGTAAAGAAACAACTAGTAGAAAAAAAATAATAGCATTATATGAGTTTTATCATCAAATTTTCTACCAAACATAATGGAATAGAATGCCAAAGAAAGATAGAGCAATGTCGATCATAAATCAACCAGCCTAACAATACTTCCGTCTAACATTATGGTTAGCTAGTATTCTCTTATGATAATAATCACATCTGAAGATGAACTATTACATATACCTTTGAGAATAAATGAACATATAGAATACCTAGAAGAGATCACTGTAAGATACTCGACTTCAACAACTATATTCAGATATCTTTGCAATTTCAACACTATTCCATTGACTACTACAGTCTCCAATAATCCCACATTATCCCGTTTACTAAAGAAATCAATTCAGAAGAAATTTCGATTAATTCATTCTTTAGATACCATACCTAAATAAGTTGATTACCTGTGAATGACTCCTTCTTAAATAGTGACGTTGCGTATCCTTAATGATCTCTAGAAAAATCTGACATCTCTTTTAAAACCATCTTTACTTACTAACTAATTCTTGGCTTTGACCACATTATTTCTAATTCAATCACTAAATTCTTTAGCGCCACTTTTTCCGACTTAATCAACATAATTCTTATAAATTCCATTGTATAAGACTTTGAGGGTGAGGGGGTAGAGATTGTAAAACCTCTAAAGTAACTCTTATATATACACATAACATAACATTATAAACATTTATTCATATCTTCATGAGTTTGTACTCGTCCTTAGCAACTTTTAACTCATACATATGATTATCAATCCCAGCATTATCAGAATTAGCTAAGTTGGAAAGCATCTCTCTTTAAAATGAAACAAATCTCATTAGAGTAAGGAGACATCACACTATCACAAGTTTTATAATGGCATGTATTTCTAGACTTCATACATGCTATGTTCAATTTGAGAACCGACTAAATCATAGCTCTGATACCAAAAAATGTAACACCCCTAACTCGTATCCATCGCCACAATGGGGTTACAGAGCATTACCAGAGTTTACATTTCAAAACTATCAAAAATATAAATCATTTACTTCACAACGTCAATCATAGAAAATTCCATCAATAACATAGATATTGTCCTTTATACTAGCCCTCGAGGCCCTAAAAATACATTAGAAACAAATCGGGACAAAATTAGAAACATTTTGAATTTTTCGAGAAAAAGATAAAAATTTTCAAATTGCAGGGGTCACACGGCCGAGAGACACGCCTTTGTTTCAGGCCGTGTGGACATTCGAAGTAGGGACAAATGGCCGTGTCCCAACCCGTGCCTGTGCCCGTGTAACTCTTTAACTTGAGTCACACGGCCAAGCCACACACCTGTATGTCAGGCCGTGTACCCTTTGAAATGGCCTTACATGCCTGTGTGCTAAGCCGTGTAACTGCCTGACTTGCAAGCCTAAGTAAGCTGTAAGGGACACACGACCGTGTGTCACACATGAATAAGACACATGCCCGTGTTTTTGGTCATGTGGATGAAAAATAGGCTATTTCCAAGCCATTTTTCTTCTCCAATCATGCACACACCTACAACCAATTTTTCCATATGTAATCAAGTATTCAAAATGCATTAACAAGCTAAATCAATAAGGTATATATATTCACACAACCAATATGCCCAATGGGAATCTCAAATCACGACAATCATAGAAGTATAAATAAATGCTTAGTTTGGCCAAAACTTACCATTCTGTACACATATTGTAGCACTCCAAACCCGGCCTAGACGTTATGGCCAAATTTGGCGATGTCACATGATAGCGTTTGAAACTAAGTTGTTACGAAAAAATAATTTTCCATTTGTTTACACTTGTTAACCCCAAAATCGTTACTTATCTAGTCATTCATTTTTACACATTTTGTTGCGGAAGCTTTTAAAAGTCTTTTGAGTAAATCGCGTGTGTAGAGAAAACTTTGCCTTTTTGAAAATCGAGTTATTTGAAATGTCATAGTAGTGATAGATCCATAAAATAGAAAACACCCCAAATTAAGTAAAAGTCCCAGAAAGTCCGCAATTTACATAAAAAAAATACCTAGATTATAATTAAAAATTAAATACCCAAAGTTGAAGTAAAAGTTTAGGTTCGTCTGGCCATCGCCAAGTCCTCCGCTGCACTGATTCATCAAGTGTAGGGATTACCTGCACAGATTAAGCAGAAGGGGTGAGTTTACGTAAACTCAATGTGTAATTCCCTGTGCAAACAAACAGTCAGTATATAAAATAAACTCAGTTTGGGCCAAAGCTCTTTTCAGTATTAGTGACAATATCAGCTAGGGCTTTAGCCCATCTCAGTACATAAGCAGTCATGCACTTGGGCCTTAGCCCATTACAGTATCAGTAATCAGTACAGTAACAGATTATGCGGTAAAGAAGTCTTACCCAACCAGCCTCTACACACCATCTCCGACCAACCCTACACTCCATGTGGGGATATAATCATCCCACCCATCCCTACACTCCAAAATAGTACCGGAAGCGGCACTAGACAGTAATTTGCAGTTGAGCTGCCAGTATGTTAGGCTTAAAGCCTTTCAGTACACTTCCTCCACATATATCATTCCATCCCCATGCAATGCAACATACAATCATGGCATGCTATCACATAGTGTCATGCATATAATCAGTACATTATTCTAATCATGCTCAGTAAATAGTCATACATATATCATTCAGTCAATTAGGGACCAAAGCATTGCTTACCGACGCCACAGTAGGTTCACAGTCGACTCGGGTGACCCGTGCAACCTTAGGAAACAAATCAGCAAGTTGGGATTACACGCCCATGTGGTCTGCCTGTGTAGGCCCACATGCCCGTGTGGTTTACCCGTGTAGGCTCACATGCCTGTGTGGCCCACATGGCCCCAATCGGTCTAGCCCGTGTCTCGCACATGGCTTACCTAGCCATCACACAGCCATGTCTGGTGCGCATGGCCTGGCTTAGTCGACCACACGCCTGTGTTCTATCTCATGGGCTACTACACGCTAGTGTGGCGTTGACAGTAAGCTTTTTTGGCTTTTTGCCAAACCCCTTTTTTGAGTTTCGATTACACACCTGGTTACGAAAGATGCACACACAATCCTTGGTCAGTCCAGAACCTATGTTCACCCATAAACAGTCGATTAATCACATATCAATCGAATTTAAAATGAACTCTATTCAATACACTTATCTACTAAATAGTCAGTCACCTACCTTGTTTGAACAATTGAATCCTTACACTTTTAACTCGCTGGAAAAAGATGATCACCAGCTCCTGGGTTATCACCTGCAATCCAGTTGAAACCCCTTATTAACAAATATCTACAAGAATAGTTTAAGCCAAATCAATACAAACTTACCGAAGTGCAAACCGTAGAATAGAAATTGATCACTAAATCGATAGAGAGCAATAAAACAATTATGATTCGGCTAGGGGACAAAAGCAAATCCACTTGCAAATTTGGCAGCAAAAGAAGAGTTTGAGGAGGAAAACGATAGCAAAAAGGAGAGGGAAAAGAAGAAAATTAGGTAGAAGGTGTTTTGGAAAAAGAATGAAACTGAAATTTGGAAAAAGGAATCAATCAGACTTGGATATTCCCTCAATCCCATATTTTCCTCCTATTATCACTGCCTCACTCCCATAACCGTCCACTAGCATCAGAATTTTACTAACACACAAACACCTACACGGCACAAGCAATAAAAATAAATCCCCTTGATTGCGCAGAGATTCAAACCCCAGACCTCTAGTCACTTAACACTTCACTTAACCACCAAACCAGCAGGCCCATCCTGGCATACTTTACCAACCTTTATTTATAAGTCTACTGACTAAAGATAAGGCTTTATTCACTTAAAACAAAAATTTTGTTCAAGACAAGGCTTGAATTCAAGACTTCTGAGACGCTCCCAGAACACATAACCACTGAAGCAGATACACACTTGTGTCATATTTTAACAGAGTGACCAAAAATAAGATTTTTGGGGTGTTACAACTCTACCCCCTAAAAGAAAATTTCATCCTCGAAATTTACTTGATCAGAATAGATGAGGATGTTGCTGATGCATCGTATTCTCAGGCTCCCACGTGACCTCCTTCGAGCTATGATTACGCCAGAGAACTTTAACCAGTGGAATCGACTTTCTCCTCAT
Organism: Gossypium hirsutum; assembly: GCF_007990345.1. Classification (NCBI taxonomy): domain Eukaryota; kingdom Viridiplantae; phylum Streptophyta; class Magnoliopsida; order Malvales; family Malvaceae; genus Gossypium; species Gossypium hirsutum. Next base: position 20,176,801 of record NC_053426.1, on the reverse strand, counting down.
AACCTTTACATCCCTATCCAATATTTGTACCAACTCCTCCTCAAAAGTCAGATCTGGCCTAACCTTTGATCTCCTCCACTGGAGCAATATGCGTTGGATTAGAGCAGTAGCGCCTTAACATTGAGACATGGAAAACATCATAAATTTGGTCCAACTCCGGAGGTAGCTCTAATTGGTAGGCAATTGGTCCCACTTGTTTTAGAATGCGGTAAGGCTCAATAAATCTAGGGCTCAACTTGCCCTTACGTCCAAACCTCAATACCTTTTTCCATAGCGAGACCTTGAGAAAAATGAAGTACCCCACAGAATATTCAATCTCTCTATGCTTCAGATCCGCATAGGACTTCTATCTATCTAATTCCACTTTCAATCGGTCTCGAATTAATCTATATTTATCTTCATATTAGAAACTAATTCCGGACCCAGAACACGCCGCTCGCCCAAATCAGTCCAACATAAAGGTGTGTGACACCTACGACCATATAATGCCTCATAAGGTGCCATTTGTATGCTAGACTGATAGCTGTTGTTATAAGCAAACTCTGCTAACGGTAAGAAATATTCCCAACTACCTAGGAAATCAATCACGCAACCTCTTAACATGTCTTCCAGTATCTGAATCACCCTCTCTGACTGACTGTCCGTATGAGGATGGAATGCAGTACTGAAGTTAAATCTAGTATCTAGAGCTTCATGCAGCTTCTTCCAGAACTGAGACGTAAAGTGAGGTCCCTGTTATAGATGATCAAAACTAGTACCCCATACAGTCTCACTATCTCAGACACATACAATTTAGCCAGCTTTTGCAGAAAGTAGTCAGTGCGAACAGGTATGAAATGGGTGGACTTGGTCGATCGATCCACGATGACCCATACTGAATCCTTCTTAGTGGGCGTTAGGGGCAACCCACTAACGAAGTCTACAGTCACTCGCTCCCACTTCCAAAGTGGAATCTTAACTGGCTGAAGCAACCCTGAAGGTAACTGATGCTCAGTCTTAACCTGTTGACATGTCAGACATTTACCCCAAAGTCTTTAATTTCACGCTCAAGATATGGCTGCCAATATAATTTACAAAGGTCTCGGTACATCTTATTTCCGCTAGGATGCATAGCATAAGAGCTACTATGCACCTCTCGCAGTATAGACTGCCTCAACTCAGTATCTTTTGGAACACAAATTCTCTCTTGGAAATAGAGTACTGCTTCACTATTCAGTCCAAAATCCACAGTATCCCCGCTCTCAACTTTTCAGAAGCGAAGACCCAACAACTCATCCTCCATCTGTTTAACCTCAATTTGGCGTACAGTTGTTTCTTTTGTAGAATCTATAGAACCACTCTGAGATGTTCATCATGCTCATCCTCAGATGAACTGATCCAGATAAGGCTGGAACACTAGGTTTACCAGATCCATGAAAGCTGTTGGTGCATTTTTCAGTCAAATGGCATCACTAGGAACTCGTAATGTCCGTCCAGCCCTAAGTGCTGTCTTATACTCATCCGCCACCTTAACTCTCAACTGGTGATACCTTGATCGAAGATCAATCTTAGAGAAAATCTAAGCTCCTCAGAATTGGTCAAACATATCATCTATTCTCGATAAGGGATACTTATTCTTAATCGTCAACTCATTCAATTGTTGGTAGTCATTGCACATACACATGGATCCACCCTCCTTTTTTACAAACAAAACTGGTGCCCCCTACGGAGACACATTAGTATGAATGAATTTGCGATCTAGTAACTCTTGAATCTAAGTCTTAAGCTCCACAAGCTCTTTCGGTGCCATTCTATAGGAAGCGATAGACACTAGAGCTGTTCCAGGAAAAAGCTCAATCCCAAACTCTACTTCTTTGTTCGGAGGTAAATCTTGTAGCTCTTTCGGGAAAACATCTAGAATATCCTTAACCGTCCTGATATCCTTAACCGAGGAATCCTTAGAATCTAAAAAACTAATGTAGGCCAGATACGCCTCACATCCCTTATGAATCAACTTGTCTGCCTTTAATACAGAAATCACAATCGATAAATAGTTCTAACACTCCTCAGCTATGACTACCTAATCGTCCCTCTCGATTCTCAAAATAGCCCTCTTAGACGCACAGTTCAGACTCACCCGGTGCTTAACCAACCAGTCCATTCCTAGTATCAAATCAAATTCTCCAAAAGGCAATTCCATCAGATCAGCTAGGAAGATAACCCATTAAACCTCCATAGGGACATATATAAACAATTTAGTCACCCTTACCGATTGTCCCAACGGGCTCAGTATAGTGACCTCACTCGTAGTGCTCTCAACCAGAATTCCCAAGTTTTCAGATACGGTACAAGCTATATAGGAGTGAGTAGATCTTATATCAATCAGTGCAGTATAAGGTACATTATAAATAAAGAACATACCCGTGATGACGTCTCGAGTGTCTCCATCCTCTTAGTGATGTGCAGTATAAACTAGAGTCGACTGCCTTGCCTCAGTATGCCCAGCACCTCTACCCAGTGCTCTCTGGCCATGGCCCAAACCATTTCCACATCTGGCCTGACCAAGGCCTCTCAATGGCTGCTGAATTACCGTCGGTGGTGGTGCAGTACTAGTACCTGGAGCTTGCATCTGATCAGATATCAGTGGACACTCTCTAATATGGTGCTTTAATGAACCGCAACTCAAACAAGCCCCAGTTTTTTTCCAAAAATCGCCCTGATAGCGTCTACCATAGTCAGTACATGGTGGCAGTTCAGTAGCAGTAACAGGAGTCCCAACTCTAATCGACCCATCCACTTTGGCCTTTTTTTAGGCCTTTGAACAGAGCTCGAGAGCTCCGAATCCCTCTTGCTCCTACCTCTCTCCCGATTCTAGCGCGCTGACTTCCTCGGTGATCTTCACCTTATCAACCAGTGCAACAAAGTCTCAATCCCTCTGTGAAGCTATCAAAACCCTTAGATTATCCCTAAGGCCATTCTCGAAGCAAACACATCGCTCGTACTTAGTCGCCACCATACCTCGCGCATAACGGCTCAGTCGCAGAAATTCAGCCTCATACTTAGCCACTGATCTATCACTCTGGGTCAAATTCAGGAACTCTCTCCTACGGGCATCCATAAAATTGGCCCCCACATACTTCCCTTGGAAAGCAGTCTTAAAGAACTCCCAGGTCAATCGATTGGGCTGAGTGCCCTCCTTAATCGTAAGCCACCACTAGTAAGCCTCATCTCTCAACAGTGACATAGTGCCCTTTAGTTTCTACACAGGGGTGCAATCCAGATGGTCCATGATCCTCTCTGTGGCTTTGATCTAGTACTCGGCCACATTAGGGGTGACCACAGTGACACCCTTGAATATCTCTACTCCATTAGACCGGAGTCGTTCTGTAACTGACCCTTGGCCTCCACCACCAGTATTGGGCCTAGCGACCCTCTCCAAAATCCTTAACATGGCCTGGGACAGTGCGTCGTCCCCAGCCACTCAATCATGAGACTCTGACCCAAACCCAATCTCTGTAACCGACAACACTGGCGTCTCGATAGTGTCTAAATTCGACATATTTCACAGTGAAAAGGACTCAGCTCGAGCCCCTCTACGGCCTTTACCACGACCTCTTGTACCTCATCTGTGAGTACCTCGAATGCTCATTATCGAATTGCATTTATCTAAATTTAATAGTTTTATGCATCAGTTTACAGTTTCAGTAATTGTTTAACAAAAGTTTTACGCAAAACAGTATCAGTAATTCGAAGTTCCTTTTCGTATCACGCAGTGTCCATTAGTTTAGCTCCAGTCTCCGTATACACTATTTTGAGTATTTTCAGTACAATCCATCTATAGTAGTCTCAGTATATAATACCTATAGCAGTTTCAGTCAAAACATATAATAGTTATAGAGAACTTATAGAATTGGCACCGGAGACTCAGTGTACCACACGTTCAGTAGAAATATTCCAGTATTTAAAGTTAGTTAAAAACAAGTTTTTCTTTTTAAAACCCAAATCCATAGCTTAGTTTTGCAACTTGACTTTGATACCACTAAATGTAGCACCCTAAACCCGACCTAGACATTATGGCCGAATCTGGCGATATCACATGATAGCGTTTGAAACTAAGTTGTTACGATAAAATAATTTTCCATTTGTTTACACTTGTTAACCCCAAAATCGTTACTTATCTAGTCATTCGTTTTTACACATTTTGTGGCGGAAGCTTTTAAAAGTTGTTTTGAGTAAATTGCGTGTTTAGAGAAAACTTTGCCTTTTTGAAAATCGAGTTGTTTTAAACATCTTAGCAGTGATAAACCCATAAAAATAGATAATACCCCAAATTAAGTCAAAGTCCCAGAAAGTCTAAAATTTACAAAAAAAAATTACCCAGAGTATAATTAAAAATTAAATACCCAAATTGAAGTAAAAGTTTAGGTTCGTGTGGCCACCGCCAGGTCCTCTGCTGCACCGATTCGTTAAGTCCGGGGATTACCTACACAGATTAAGCAAGAGGGGTGAGTTTACGTAAACTTAGTGCGTAATTCCTCATGTAAACAAACATATAGTATATAAAATAAACTCAGTCTGGGCCTAAGCGCTTTTCAGTATTAGTGACAATATCAGCTAGGGCTTTAGCCCATCTCAGTACATAAGCAGTCATGCACTTGGGCTTTGGCCCATTACAGTATCAGTAATCAGTACAGTAACCCAACCAGCCTCTACACACCATCTCCGTCCAACCCTACACTCCATGTGGGGATATAATCAACCCACCCATCCCTATACTCCAAAATAGTACCGGAAGCGGCACCAGACAGTAATTTGCAGCTGAGCTGTTAGTATCTTAGGCTTAAAGCCTTTCAGTACACTTCCTCCACATATATCATCCCATCCCCATGCAATGCAACATACAGTCATGGCATGCTATCACATAGTGTTATGCATATAATCACTACAGTATTCTAATCATGCATAGTAAACAGTCATAAATATATCATTCAGTCAATTAGAGACCAAAGCATTGTTTACCAAACCCACAGTAGGTTCACAATCGACTCGGGCACCTGTGCAACCTTAGCAAACAAATCAGTAAGTTGGGCTCACACGCCTATGTGATCTACTCATGTGGTCCCACACACCCGTGTGGCCCATACGGTCCAAATTGTCCTTGGCCGTGTAGATCACACGGCTTGGCCCAAAATCCCACACGCCTGTGTTTTTTACCCGTGTGGGTCCACATGCTTGTGTGGCCCACACGACCCCAATCGATCAAGCCTGTGTCTCGCACACGGCCTACTTAGCCATCACACGGCTATTTCTGGTACGAATGGACTGGCCTCGTTGACCACACGCCCGTGTTCTATCACAGGACCTACCACACGGACGACCACACGCCCGTGTAGCGTCGACAGTAAGCTTTTTTGGCTTTTCGTTGAACTTCGTTTTCTGCGTTTCAGTTACACACCTAGTTACGAGAGATGCACACACAATCCTTGGTCACTCCAGGACCTGTGTTCACCCATAAACACTCGATTAATCGCATATCAATCAACTTTAAAATGAACCCTATTCAATACACTTATCCATTTAATCATCATTCACCTACCTTGTTTGAACAATCAAATCCCTACACTTTTAACTCGCTGGAAAAAAATGATCACTAACTTCTGGGTTATTACCTACAATCTAGTCAAATACCCTTTTTAACAAATATCTACAAGAATAGTTTAAGCCAAATCGACTACCAACTTACCAAAGCGCAAACCGTAGAATATAAATTGATCACTAAATCGGTAGAGAGCAATAAAGCAATTATGATTTGGCTAGGGGATAAAAGCAAATCCACTTACAAATTTGGCAGCAAAAGAAGAGTTTGAGGAGGAAAACGACAGCAAAAAGCGATGAAAAAGAAGAAAATTATGCAGAGGGTTCTTGGGAAAAAAAAAACGAAACCAAAATTTGGGAAAAGAATCATTTAGACTTGGATATTCCCTCAATCCCATATTTTCCTCCTATTATCACTCCTTCACTCCCATAACCGTCCACTAGCATCAGAAATTTACTAACACACAAACACCTACACGGTAAAAGCAATAAAAATAAATCCTCTTGATCATGCAGGGATTCGAACCCCAAACCTCCAGTCACTTAACACTCCACTTAACCACTAGACCAGCAGGCCAATTCTGGCATACTTTACCAACCTTTATTTATAAGTCTACTGACTAAAGACAGGGCTTTATTCACTTAAAACAAAAATTTTGCTCAAGACAAGGCTTGATCTCAGGACTTCTCAAACACTCCCAGAATACATAACCACTGAAGCAGATACACACTTGTGTCATATTTTAACAGAGTGACCAAAAATGAGATTTTTGGGGTGTTACACATATCAAATCCACACTCATATGTACCAAATTTATCATTTAACAATTAGCACCATTAGCCATATATGTCAACTACATTCCATATACCAAAATGACCATATTTAACCAAGTAAAAAAACATACCATTAAAAATATTTTAAATACCATTTCAGCTTCCATCATTTAAGCACCATAAAGATTACAAAATCAATCACCATAAGGCCACAAACCTATATCAACCTAACAACCATTTCAATTACTCAAAACGCCATAATTACAAGCCAAAACATAATGGCTATAATATCAACCAAAACACCAATACATGTCCATATTTAAACAATTTTCACTTAACTTGTTTCGTGCCAAAATATAACATAATTGATACATAACAACCATATCAATTTGGCCATTTAAAGATACATTTACACATACTAACAAGATATCAATAGTACCTTAAGTACCTTAATCAAAAGCAACGTTTCATGCCATAATCATCAACCAAGATGACATATATACCAAACTCTTAAATTAAACATTAGACATGGTCCACCTATACATGCCATTATAACCTTAACCAAGACATCAAAAACTACCAATATAACTGCTGGATAGTGTGATAGATTTCTGACGAGCTTTCAACCCGATTGAGCTTCTGATAATTTGAAGTGTAAAGGAAAGACAACTATGTAAGCAATGAATGCTTAGTAAGCTCGTATAAACTTTAGTCATATCAATCCATTTCAAATATGAAATTTATACATATTAAGAATAATCCTATATCGATACCACAAGATTCATGAAACCATATTCAACAACTCACAAAGTGAATAAATCCACAGCATCATATATACATATCATCCTTAGAACAATATAATTTTGTAAAACTTTAAACCCTTTTAGATTTTCTTATTTTCATTTTCATTTCATTACATTCCATTACATTTACTTTCTTTAACTTAAATAACAACATCAGTTCAACTCATCATTCCCTTTTTTTATCATTTAACACTTCAAGTATGAACTTACTATTTTATTACCTTTCCACTCTCGTTCCTTATGTATAACACACAAGACATAAGCATATCATCAACCACAGCCATAAGCTAGTGTATTTAAACATAGCTCTTTTGGAATTAACCACATGATATACCATTTCATAAGAAATTACATAATTTAAACCTTACCACTCTTTCATGAACACAAGCATATTTCCATTTCGGCACTTATAATTACAATGCATAACCTATAAATTAACATGACATGATCCAACCAAAGCTCGGCCAAAGTCCAAGCATTCACACCAAACATATTAGCATACATGATACATGTATCACTTGAATTTATTACTCATCTTAACTTACATAATTTCCATGTATCTCCATATCAAGGATATTCATATAGTTTCTTGTCTTAATTCATATCATTTTCTTTACCATTTCATTTTCTAACACATAAGACATAAACATAGCATCACTTAAATGACACTTTTCATAATCATGAATGTTCTTACTTGAATCATCGATACATCATACCTTTCTATAATTGTTGTAGTGAAATCAATTGGAACCCTTAGTGGTTCATCCCTTTTCATGCCCGTTGAACCACTTAGAATAACACCAGATATGCGAGAAAGCTCACACAAATTGTGCTAAACATATAGTCGTAGCTCACATGAGCCGTAAAATGGGCCTGCTCACACAAGTTTTTGTTCTGAATGTAAGCTATACGATGCTGTTCACACAAGCTATCGAGTATCCGCAACTAATGCCGGACCTCAGCCATCAGTAGGAAATTTAAGATCAGCACTTGAAACATGGTAACCTGGGTCTATTCACACAAGCTGTCAGTCGAAACGTAGCTACACGGTGCTGCTCACACAAGTTGTCAAGTAACTGCAACACATGCCTAAAACTCAACCACCGGTAGGACGTTCAAGACCAGAACCTGAAACACGATTACCCTAATGAAATTTTATTTGTACCCTATATATTTCTAAGGTTCAAACAGGACTTGATAGTTGTCGTACGTCATTGAATTTCCCTCGTTTCATTACATGATAAATTGTATAATAACATATATATATCGATTCTTTTTGAAAAAAAATCATATAATAACATTCAATTTAATCAACAATATACTTAGTATAGTTCATACAAACTTACCTGGCTAAATTACAAAAATACCAAAGTTCAAGGGCATTTTGGTAATTTTCTATTTTCTCCGGTTTTCCACTCGATCTTGATCTAAATTAATAATTTCATTCAATTTATTAATTTAGATAGGAAAATAATGTATTTTATGCAATTTATTCATTTTTAATTAGTTACCAAATTGCACCTAAAATTTTACTCTTATTCAATTTAGTCCCTAAGCCCAGAACATGCAAATTAACCATTTTTACCCAAAATTGAGCATAGCTGAATAGTCATGGTATCCAAAAAATCCCATTCATGCAACAATTTCACATTAAATCCTTTCATTTTTATTATTTTAACAATTTAGTCCCTAATCAGAAAATTCATCAAAAATCACTTAATAAAATACTTTTAAATAACAACTAATATCTAAAATTATTCATTTAAAACCTAAAATCAAAGGTTTATCAATGGAAACATTCAAAATCTTTAACAGTTTCAAAATTGAAGGTACGGGCTAGCTGGACCTAATTGCAACAATATCAAAAATAGAAAAATTAAAAGAAATGGATGAAAAATGGCTTACCATGCATCATACAAAGAAGAAAAAAAGATTGAATCTTTTCCCATGGTGAATTCGGTGGTGAAAAACCAAAATGAAGAAGAAAACATAATGTTTTCTTATTTTAACATTATTATATTATTTTAATATTAAATATAATATATAAAACATATATAAAATTAAAGGAAATTAAACCTTAAACCATGCACCATCTTAAGAATGGGTAATTTACCCGTTAAGGCCATCCAATAATGATTATTTAATCAATTAACATTTTTAAACTAATAGCGATTAACTTTTTTAACTTTTATGATTTAGTCTTTATTGCTTAATTAACTATCGAAATGTTAAAATTTTTTAACGAAAATTTTATACCACCTTAATGAAATTTTGTGAATATTTATAAAAATATTTAAGGCTCGGTTTATAGAAATGAGGTCCTGATGCCTCATTTTCTAAAACCACTTGACCTTGGGTCTTACTACTTGAACTTTATAAATCGCTTATATAACATAAATTATCAAATTAAAAACCTTTCTAAAATCACATTTGACTCGTAAATTTTAAATAATAATATTTACGAACTTACATTTGATTGGTAAATATTAAATAATAATATTTACGAACTTACTCGTTAGATTTGGTGGCCCCGAAACCACTATTTTGGACACCACTGAGAAATGGGCTATTACAGTTATTGAGAATACGAAATGAAAAATGTAATGTAAGTATTTCGATTGAAAAGAGAACGATTGATTTATGGAAATGAATGATTTATATAGTGAAATTCTTTCCATGATATGAATGGGTAATAAAGGCTTAAACGAATGAAATTAATTATATAAAATATTATGAAATTACAATAGATGGAATGAAAAGTTTTGAAGGTATGAATGCTACATATTAGAGATGTGAGGAATGTTGTGTATATAGATTTGCTTGCATTATATGTTCCTTGATATGGATGAATGTTTGAAGTTTCGTTATTGAACTCTCTGACTTGTGAGGTTGGTGTTGTAATAGGAAATGGATAATCTTTTAATCATGTTAAAGGAATTATTTATGAATTTCATAACATTGAGCCTATTCGGTAAGTTTACGTTTAAGATTTATATGAGCTTACTAAGCATTATTTGCTTACGATAGTTGTTTTCTTTTCCTACAGATCATCAGAAAGCTCAATCGGCTGGAATTGTGTAGGAGCACAATTATACTATCCATTCGTCATATTGGTAGTTTTGGTTGTGTTGGGATAATTGTGACAGCCCAAAGTTGACCCTAGTCGGGAAGTGGTTTCGGGACCGCTAAACCGAGTCACCGAAATGTTTGAATGTGTGAAAATTTCAAGCTTCGATTTGGTTGATTGCATGTGAATTTAGTCAATAGGACTTATGTGAGAAAATTCTAAAATGTGATAGGTCAATGTGTGAGGACCTATCAGTGCATGTGGACAAAGGGGGGACTTGCATGTCAAATTCCCCCCTACTAGTAGTGGTCGGCCATGACAAGCATGGTAGACCAAGTTTGATGGCCAAGACATGTCATAGACATGTCTTGTTGGTGCATCATGGGTGGAAAAAAATAAAATAATGGGCATGGAAACTAAATAATGAAAAGGAGTATGGTGAATACAAAAAAAAAAGAAAAAATGTGTGTAGTTGTTTTCTTTCCCCCCCTTTTGCCGTGAGCTAAAGAAAAGAAAGGAGAGAATTTTTGTTCATCCTTTTCTCATCTTCATACTTGCCGAAACTAGAAAGAAAAACAAAGAAAAAAATTTCTCATCCTTTGGTTCATCCTTGGCCAATAATTTTAAGGAGGAAGGAAGAAGAAAGGTGAAGAGGTTCGGCCATGCATGTAGCTAGGCTAAGGTATGTTTGATGATGTTCCATGAGATGCATGCATGTTTTAGTTGTTAGCTTGAGTTCTACCTAGCCCATGGTCTAAATCTTGCTATGTGATGGAAATGACATTTGACCATGGATGCATCATTCTTGGTTGATGTTTGATGTGGTGGTGATGAGGCAAGAGGATGAGTTAAAATTCGGCCTAGGTGGAGGTTGTGTTAATGCCATTGCATGCTAAATATGAAGTTTGTTAATGATGCATGTGATGATGACTTGATGATTCTTGAACCTCCTTTTTAGCATTTTTGTGTGAGCACATATGTGCATTGGTTGCTAAATGGAGAAGAATCGGCTAGCAAGTTGTGTGCTAAGGCCGAATGTAACTTTGCATGTTAATGAGCAATGCATGTGTTAAATTGATGGAAAGGGGGAGGATGCTTTACTAGTGTGTATATGTGTGTATTAAGTGTTGAAATCGACCCCAAAAATAGACATGCATATTCGGCCAAGGGGGAAAAATTAGCTAATATGTTGTGTTGATGCATGATTTCACATGTATGTGACTTTAATGTCTAATGTATAAATATGGGCTAAGTGCTTCGTGTTCATCTTTTTTTGATGCCTAAATGATGAAATCAATTTATTTGTTTAATTAAGCTCAAGAGCAAAGGGGAAATAAATCCGATAAAGGGAAGGAAAAAGTGGTCGAATAGTTAGCAGAATCGTTCGACAACACCCGAGGTAAGTTCTTGAGTAAGAGAGCTTAAATTACGATGTGATTAAATCATGTTTTAAGCAAATTAAAATCATGCTCTATGTGTGGCTATTGAGCCGAATGTGCAAGGATGGTATGTGCCTTGTGTTTGAGTTTTGCTAATGAAAAAGAAATACGAATGTGCCATGAATTATGGTTAGATGTGCATGATTAATTGAATGCTGTCCGGGCTAAGTCCCGAAGGCTTTGTGCTAAGTGACTATATCCGGACTAAGATCCGAAGGCATTTGTGCGAGTTATTAATTCCGGGTTAAGTCCCGAGGGCCTTTGTGCGAGATACTAATTCCGGGTTAAGTCCCGAAGGCATTCGTGTGAGTTTTAAAATCCGGGTTAAGTCCCGAAGGCATTGTATGAGTTACTATAACCGGGCTATGTCCCGAAGGCACTTGAACGAGGAGCTATATCCGGTTAAATTCCGAAGGTACGTGATTTTGGTAATGAATGAGTTTGCTGTAAAATTCCAGCTAATACTCGAAAAACATCCCAATATTGGGATATGTTACGTATGTGTCGAATTTAATCGAGCCCTTACAAATAAATATTCGCTCAGTTGATGAACGAGCTACCGGCCTTCGGCTAAGTTGGTCTTTTGTGTATGTACATAAGGGTTAACGTTGTGAAGTAAGTTTGATATTGGAAAAATTGTGTATTATGAAATATTCCGTTTAGCTAAATGTGTGCTATGCTTTCGTTATGCTGGAATTTCTTGCTCAAAACTTACTAAGCATAAATTGCTTACTTCGTTCCATTGCTCCTCTGTTTTATAGATTTTTGGTTCTCCAGCTATCGGACTCGGGATCTTGAAGTCGAAGTCGCCCACACTATCAAAGGCTCTTTTGGGTACTCTTTTGGTTGAATTTTGATATGGCATGTATAGGACGACCCATTGTTGTTTTTCGAGTACTTTATGTGATGTGTAAGTTTTGGATAGCCATGCGAAAATGGCTTATATGTGTTTGAGTATAATGTTATAATCATTTGGTGTGGATATGCTTGACAAGGATTGGCCACGGGGATGGTTAATCACTTTCATAAATTGTGCTATGTATGCAAAAAGGGCTAGTTGAACCATGAAATAGGTAAAGCCTACCTTAAAGGTAGATGCTGACAGCATCAGTGACGTAGATTTGGAAAATCACTAAAAATAGTAGGAATGGAATTAAATAGTGAATAAATTATGTAAACAAACCTTGAAGAATCTACTTTCATAGGAAAGTAACGAAACAATCATATGGACAGTGTGTTAAGAGATATTCAGGTTCTCGTGAGACAGGGCCAGAACGGGTACTGGATTCCTTGTTCCGACTTTGGAAATTGATTATAAATTAACCAGAGATAATTATGAGTCATACCATATATGTATAGATTCCTCTCTGAGTCTAGTTTCTATAGAAATAAACGGCATCAGTATTGGAGCCCTGTACAAGGAGATATCCAAGTCGTAATGCGCAAAGGTCAGAGTAGTCAATTCCTGTAACATGGGAGACTTTAACTAATAAACTGTACTAATTGGCCTGATCAAAAATTCTAGAAAAAAATATGTAGATGGGAATATGAGTCTAGTTTCAGGGAAAAATCACGAAACTGATTTTCGAGTTGTGAAGCTCAAGATATGATTTTTAAAGCGACTAGTACACAGATTGGGCAGTGTCTGGAAATTTTTCAAAGTTTGTTAACACCTCGTGTTCGACTCCGGTGTCGGACTCGGGTTCGGGGTGTTACATTTTATTGGTATCAGAGCTACGGTTTAGTCGATTCTAGGACTACCGTAATGTGTTGGGTCTAGCTATACATGCCATTTTATGTGATTACTTGATAGTGTGGTGATTTCTGACAATTGTAAATGTGTTTATTTATAGTAATGGATCCCGATCGTGACCGAGAGGTAGCTGATGATCTTGAGAGTGTAGCGCCTGCTCCCGCACAAGGGACAGTGCCGGCAGACTCTCAACCTAATGCTAGTAATTCGAATGATGAAGCTAGACAAGCATTCTATAGCGTGATGAATGATTGGTTCAACCAATACATTCGAACTAATATGGCTGTTCCACAACCTCCATTCCCGACAAATACTACCCCCGCACCTACAATACCACCGGTAACTGACCAAATAAGGTCAAATAAGCCCCCAGTTGACAGAATCCGAAAACATGGGGCTACTGAATTTAAGGCTATGGATAGCGATGATGCCGAGCAAGCTGAATTTTGGCTGGACAACACTATCCGGGTACTCGATGAGCTATCTTGTACACCCGATGAATGCCTAAAGTGTGCTATCTCCTTGCTACGTGATTCTGCCTACTATTGGTGGAGTACTCTGACTTCCGTTGTGCCCCGAGAGCAAGTAACTTGGGAGTTTTTCCAAACTGAGTTTCGGAAAAAGTATATCAGTCAGAGGTTTGTTGATCAAAAACGGAAGGAATTTCTTGAGCTTAAGCAAGGCTCCATGTCGGTTACTGATTACGAGCGAAAATTTGTTAGACTTAGCAAATACGCTCGGGAATGTGTTTCGTCCGAAGCTATTATGTGTAAACGCTTCGAAGATGGGCTGAATGAAGATATAAAAATGTTCGTTGGCGTTCTTGAAATACGAGAGTTCGTGGTACTTGTTGAACGAGCTTGTAAAGCCGAAGAGCTTAGAAAAGAAAAGCAAAGAGTTGATGAGGGAACTGGAGAGTTTCGTAAAAGATCCTCGGGAAGGTCTCTTCAACAGGCATCGAAGAGATTTCGGGATGATGCGGGCCAGTTTAGAGGCACTTCGGGCTTTTTTAGATGAGATCGTGATCGACCCCTTGTAGGTACACGAGGCACTTCAGTCGCCAGTGTTGGGAATGAACGTCGAGACAGAACGAAATGCCGATATTGCGGTAAATGGCATTCGGGGAGTTGTAGATTCCCTGACCGCTCCTGTTACAAATGCGGATCAGTTGACCACTTCATTAAAGATTGCCCGAGGTTGTCGGAACAGAATGTAAATCAGAGTGGGAGACCGGGTGCTACCACTGCTCGGGGTAGACCATCTGGAAATGCGAGCAATACTGGTGGTGGTCAGAGAGGATCTAGAGATGATATAACCAGATCCGAAGCTCGTGCGCCTGCTAGAGCTTATGCTATACGTGCCCGCGAGGATGCTTCTTCGCCTGATGTTATTACCGGTACATTCACTCTCTTTGATACTAATGTAATTGCTTTGATTGACCCCGGTTCTACTCATTCTTACATATGTGAAACCTTAGCATCCAGTAAGACTTTACCTATTGAGTCTACTGAGTTCGTAATTCGGGTGTCAAATCCCTTGGGTCGTTACGTGCTTGTCGACAAAGTGTGTAAGAAATGTCCCCTGGAAATTCGAGGTTCCTGTTTTCCGGCGGACTTGATGCTTTTGCCGTTTGATGAATTTGATGTTATCCTTGGTTTGGATTGGTTGACCGCGCATGATGCGATTGTGAATTGCAAGAGCAAGACTATTGATTTGAGGTGCGCAAATAACGAAGTAGTCCGAATTGAGTCTGCGGACTTGGAGGGGATGCTAGCTGTAATATCAGCAATGTTGGCACAGAAATATGTAAGAAAAGGGTGCGAAGCATACCTTGCGTATGTACTTGATGACAAAGAATTAGAAAAGAAACCCGAATCTGTGCCGGTGGTTTGTGAATACCCGGATGTTTGAGGAGGAAAACGACAGCAAAAAGCGATGAAAAAGAAGAAAATTATGCAGAGGGTTCTTGGGAAAAAAAAAACGAAACCAAAATTTGGGAAAAGAATCATTTAGACTTGGATATTCCCTCAATCCCATATTTTCCTCCTATTATCACTCCTTCACTCCCATAACCGTCCACTAGCATCAGAAATTTACTAACACACAAACACCTACACGGTAAAAGCAATAAAAATAAATCCTCTTGATCATGCAGGGATTCGAACCCCAAACCTCCAGTCACTTAACACTCCACTTAACCACTAGACCAGCAGGCCAATTCTGGCATACTTTACCAACCTTTATTTATAAGTCTACTGACTAAAGACAGGGCTTTATTCACTTAAAACAAAAATTTTGCTCAAGACAAGGCTTGATCTCAGGACTTCTCAAACACTCCCAGAATACATAACCACTGAAGCAGATACACACTTGTGTCATATTTTAACAGAGTGACCAAAAATGAGATTTTTGGGGTGTTACACATATCAAATCCACACTCATATGTACCAAATTTATCATTTAACAATTAGCACCATTAGCCATATATGTCAACTACATTCCATATACCAAAATGACCATATTTAACCAAGTAAAAAAACATACCATTAAAAATATTTTAAATACCATTTCAGCTTCCATCATTTAAGCACCATAAAGATTACAAAATCAATCACCATAAGGCCACAAACCTATATCAACCTAACAACCATTTCAATTACTCAAAACGCCATAATTACAAGCCAAAACATAATGGCTATAATATCAACCAAAACACCAATACATGTCCATATTTAAACAATTTTCACTTAACTTGTTTCGTGCCAAAATATAACATAATTGATACATAACAACCATATCAATTTGGCCATTTAAAGATACATTTACACATACTAACAAGATATCAATAGTACCTTAAGTACCTTAATCAAAAGCAACGTTTCATGCCATAATCATCAACCAAGATGACATATATACCAAACTCTTAAATTAAACATTAGACATGGTCCACCTATACATGCCATTATAACCTTAACCAAGACATCAAAAACTACCAATATAACTGCTGGATAGTGTGATAGATTTCTGACGAGCTTTCAACCCGATTGAGCTTCTGATAATTTGAAGTGTAAAGGAAAGACAACTATGTAAGCAATGAATGCTTAGTAAGCTCGTATAAACTTTAGTCATATCAATCCATTTCAAATATGAAATTTATACATATTAAGAATAATCCTATATCGATACCACAAGATTCATGAAACCATATTCAACAACTCACAAAGTGAATAAATCCACAGCATCATATATACATATCATCCTTAGAACAATATAATTTTGTAAAACTTTAAACCCTTTTAGATTTTCTTATTTTCATTTTCATTTCATTACATTCCATTACATTTACTTTCTTTAACTTAAATAACAACATCAGTTCAACTCATCATTCCCTTTTTTTATCATTTAACACTTCAAGTATGAACTTACTATTTTATTACCTTTCCACTCTCGTTCCTTATGTATAACACACAAGACATAAGCATATCATCAACCACAGCCATAAGCTAGTGTATTTAAACATAGCTCTTTTGGAATTAACCACATGATATACCATTTCATAAGAAATTACATAATTTAAACCTTACCACTCTTTCATGAACACAAGCATATTTCCATTTCGGCACTTATAATTACAATGCATAACCTATAAATTAACATGACATGATCCAACCAAAGCTCGGCCAAAGTCCAAGCATTCACACCAAACATATTAGCATACATGATACATGTATCACTTGAATTTATTACTCATCTTAACTTACATAATTTCCATGTATCTCCATATCAAGGATATTCATATAGTTTCTTGTCTTAATTCATATCATTTTCTTTACCATTTCATTTTCTAACACATAAGACATAAACATAGCATCACTTAAATGACACTTTTCATAATCATGAATGTTCTTACTTGAATCATCGATACATCATACCTTTCTATAATTGTTGTAGTGAAATCAATTGGAACCCTTAGTGGTTCATCCCTTTTCATGCCCGTTGAACCACTTAGAATAACACCAGATATGCGAGAAAGCTCACACAAATTGTGCTAAACATATAGTCGTAGCTCACATGAGCCGTAAAATGGGCCTGCTCACACAAGTTTTTGTTCTGAATGTAAGCTATACGATGCTGTTCACACAAGCTATCGAGTATCCGCAACTAATGCCGGACCTCAGCCATCAGTAGGAAATTTAAGATCAGCACTTGAAACATGGTAACCTGGGTCTATTCACACAAGCTGTCAGTCGAAACGTAGCTACACGGTGCTGCTCACACAAGTTGTCAAGTAACTGCAACACATGCCTAAAACTCAACCACCGGTAGGACGTTCAAGACCAGAACCTGAAACACGATTACCCTAATGAAATTTTATTTGTACCCTATATATTTCTAAGGTTCAAACAGGACTTGATAGTTGTCGTACGTCATTGAATTTCCCTCGTTTCATTACATGATAAATTGTATAATAACATATATATATCGATTCTTTTTGAAAAAAATCATATAATAACATTCAATTTAATCAACAATATACTTAGTATAGTTCATACAAACTTACCTGGCTAAATTACAAAAATACCAAAGTTCAAGGGCATTTTGGTAATTTTCTATTTTCTCCGGTTTTCCACTCGATCTTGATCTAAATTAATAATTTCATTCAATTTATTAATTTAGATAGGAAAATAATGTATTTTATGCAATTTATTCATTTTTAATTAGTTACCAAATTGCACCTAAAATTTTACTCTTATTCAATTTAGTCCCTAAGCCCAGAACATGCAAATTAACCATTTTTACCCAAAATTGAGCATAGCTGAATAGTCATGGTATCCAAAAAATCCCATTCATGCAACAATTTCACATTAAATCCTTTCATTTTTATTATTTTAACAATTTAGTCCCTAATCAGAAAATTCATCAAAAATCACTTAATAAAATACTTTTAAATAACAACTAATATCTAAAATTATTCATTTAAAACCTAAAATCAAAGGTTTATCAATGGAAACATTCAAAATCTTTAACAGTTTCAAAATTGAAGGTACGGGCTAGCTGGACCTAATTGCAACAATATCAAAAATAGAAAAATTAAAAGAAATGGATGAAAAATGGCTTACCATGCATCATACAAAGAAGAAAAAAAGATTGAATCTTTTCCCATGGTGAATTCGGTGGTGAAAAACCAAAATGAAGAAGAAAACATAATGTTTTCTTATTTTAACATTATTATATTATTTTAATATTAAATATAATATATAAAACATATATAAAATTAAAGGAAATTAAACCTTAAACCATGCACCATCTTAAGAATGGGTAATTTACCCGTTAAGGCCATCCAATAATGATTATTTAATCAATTAACATTTTTAAACTAATAGCGATTAACTTTTTTAACTTTTATGATTTAGTCTTTATTGCTTAATTAACTATCGAAATGTTAAAATTTTTTAACGAAAATTTTATACCACCTTAATGAAATTTTGTGAATATTTATAAAAATATTTAAGGCTCGGTTTATAGAAATGAGGTCCTGATGCCTCATTTTCTAAAACCACTTGACCTTGGGTCTTACTACTTGAACTTTATAAATCGCTTATATAACATAAATTATCAAATTAAAAACCTTTCTAAAATCACATTTGACTCGTAAATTTTAAATAATAATATTTACGAACTTACATTTGATTGGTAAATATTAAATAATAATATTTACGAACTTACTCGTTAGATTTGGTGGCCCCGAAACCACTATTTTGGACACCACTGAGAAATGGGCTATTACAGTTATTGAGAATACGAAATGAAAAATGTAATGTAAGTATTTCGATTGAAAAGAGAACGATTGATTTATGGAAATGAATGATTTATATAGTGAAATTCTTTCCATGATATGAATGGGTAATAAAGGCTTAAACGAATGAAATTAATTATATAAAATATTATGAAATTACAATAGATGGAATGAAAAGTTTTGAAGGTATGAATGCTACATATTAGAGATGTGAGGAATGTTGTGTATATAGATTTGCTTGCATTATATGTTCCTTGATATGGATGAATGTTTGAAGTTTCGTTATTGAACTCTCTGACTTGTGAGGTTGGTGTTGTAATAGGAAATGGATAATCTTTTAATCATGTTAAAGGAATTATTTATGAATTTCATAACATTGAGCCTATTCGGTAAGTTTACGTTTAAGATTTATATGAGCTTACTAAGCATTATTTGCTTACGATAGTTGTTTTCTTTTCCTACAGATCATCAGAAAGCTCAATCGGCTGGAATTGTGTAGGAGCACAATTATACTATCCATTCGTCATATTGGTAGTTTTGGTTGTGTTGGGATAATTGTGACAGCCCAAAGTTGACCCTAGTCGGGAAGTGGTTTCGGGACCGCTAAACCGAGTCACCGAAATGTTTGAATGTGTGAAAATTTCAAGCTTCGATTTGGTTGATTGCATGTGAATTTAGTCAATAGGACTTATGTGAGAAAATTCTAAAATGTGATAGGTCAATGTGTGAGGACCTATCAGTGCATGTGGACAAAGGGGGGACTTGCATGTCAAATTCCCCCCTACTAGTAGTGGTCGGCCATGACAAGCATGGTAGACCAAGTTTGATGGCCAAGACATGTCATAGACATGTCTTGTTGGTGCATCATGGGTGGAAAAAAATAAAATAATGGGCATGGAAACTAAATAATGAAAAGGAGTATGGTGAATACAAAAAAAAAGAAAAAATGTGTGTAGTTGTTTTCTTTCCCCCCCTTTTGCCGTGAGCTAAAGAAAAGAAAGGAGAGAATTTTTGTTCATCCTTTTCTCATCTTCATACTTGCCGAAACTAGAAAGAAAAACAAAGAAAAAAATTTCTCATCCTTTGGTTCATCCTTGGCCAATAATTTTAAGGAGGAAGGAAGAAGAAAGGTGAAGAGGTTCGGCCATGCATGTAGCTAGGCTAAGGTATGTTTGATGATGTTCCATGAGATGCATGCATGTTTTAGTTGTTAGCTTGAGTTCTACCTAGCCCATGGTCTAAATCTTGCTATGTGATGGAAATGACATTTGACCATGGATGCATCATTCTTGGTTGATGTTTGATGTGGTGGTGATGAGGCAAGAGGATGAGTTAAAATTCGGCCTAGGTGGAGGTTGTGTTAATGCCATTGCATGCTAAATATGAAGTTTGTTAATGATGCATGTGATGATGACTTGATGATTCTTGAACCTCCTTTTTAGCATTTTTGTGTGAGCACATATGTGCATTGGTTGCTAAATGGAGAAGAATCGGCTAGCAAGTTGTGTGCTAAGGCCGAATGTAACTTTGCATGTTAATGAGCAATGCATGTGTTAAATTGATGGAAAGGGGGAGGATGCTTTACTAGTGTGTATATGTGTGTATTAAGTGTTGAAATCGACCCCAAAAATAGACATGCATATTCGGCCAAGGGGGAAAAATTAGCTAATATGTTGTGTTGATGCATGATTTCACATGTATGTGACTTTAATGTCTAATGTATAAATATGGGCTAAGTGCTTCGTGTTCATCTTTTTTTGATGCCTAAATGATGAAATCAATTTATTTGTTTAATTAAGCTCAAGAGCAAAGGGGAAATAAATCCGATAAAGGGAAGGAAAAAGTGGTCGAATAGTTAGCAGAATCGTTCGACAACACCCGAGGTAAGTTCTTGAGTAAGAGAGCTTAAATTACGATGTGATTAAATCATGTTTTAAGCAAATTAAAATCATGCTCTATGTGTGGCTATTGAGCCGAATGTGCAAGGATGGTATGTGCCTTGTGTTTGAGTTTTGCTAATGAAAAAGAAATACGAATGTGCCATGAATTATGGTTAGATGTGCATGATTAATTGAATGCTGTCCGGGCTAAGTCCCGAAGGCTTTGTGCTAAGTGACTATATCCGGACTAAGATCCGAAGGCATTTGTGCGAGTTATTAATTCCGGGTTAAGTCCCGAGGGCCTTTGTGCGAGATACTAATTCCGGGTTAAGTCCCGAAGGCATTCGTGTGAGTTTTAAAATCCGGGTTAAGTCCCGAAGGCATTGTATGAGTTACTATAACCGGGCTATGTCCCGAAGGCACTTGAACGAGGAGCTATATCCGGTTAAATTCCGAAGGTACGTGATTTTGGTAATGAATGAGTTTGCTGTAAAATTCCAGCTAATACTCGAAAAACATCCCAATATTGGGATATGTTACGTATGTGTCGAATTTAATCGAGCCCTTACAAATAAATATTCGCTCAGTTGATGAACGAGCTACCGGCCTTCGGCTAAGTTGGTCTTTTGTGTATGTACATAAGGGTTAACGTTGTGAAGTAAGTTTGATATTGGAAAAATTGTGTATTATGAAATATTCCGTTTAGCTAAATGTGTGCTATGCTTTCGTTATGCTGGAATTTCTTGCTCAAAACTTACTAAGCATAAATTGCTTACTTCGTTCCATTGCTCCTCTGTTTTATAGATTTTTGGTTCTCCAGCTATCGGACTCGGGATCTTGAAGTCGAAGTCGCCCACACTATCAAAGGCTCTTTTGGGTACTCTTTTGGTTGAATTTTGATATGGCATGTATAGGACGACCCATTGTTGTTTTTCGAGTACTTTATGTGATGTGTAAGTTTTGGATAGCCATGCGAAAATGGCTTATATGTGTTTGAGTATAATGTTATAATCATTTGGTGTGGATATGCTTGACAAGGATTGGCCACGGGGATGGTTAATCACTTTCATAAATTGTGCTATGTATGCAAAAAGGGCTAGTTGAACCATGAAATAGGTAAAGCCTACCTTAAAGGTAGATGCTGACAGCATCAGTGACGTAGATTTGGAAAATCACTAAAAATAGTAGGAATGGAATTAAATAGTGAATAAATTATGTAAACAAACCTTGAAGAATCTACTTTCATAGGAAAGTAACGAAACAATCATATGGACAGTGTGTTAAGAGATATTCAGGTTCTCGTGAGACAGGGCCAGAACGGGTACTGGATTCCTTGTTCCGACTTTGGAAATTGATTATAAATTAACCAGAGATAATTATGAGTCATACCATATATGTATAGATTCCTCTCTGAGTCTAGTTTCTATAGAAATAAACGGCATCAGTATTGGAGCCCTGTACAAGGAGATATCCAAGTCGTAATGCGCAAAGGTCAGAGTAGTCAATTCCTGTAACATGGGAGACTTTAACTAATAAACTGTACTAATTGGCCTGATCAAAAATTCTAGAAAAAAATATGTAGATGGGAATATGAGTCTAGTTTCAGGGAAAAATCACGAAACTGATTTTCGAGTTGTGAAGCTCAAGATATGATTTTTAAAGCGACTAGTACACAGATTGGGCAGTGTCTGGAAATTTTTCAAAGTTTGTTAACACCTCGTGTTCGACTCCGGTGTCGGACTCGGGTTCGGGGTGTTACATTTTATTGGTATCAGAGCTACGGTTTAGTCGATTCTAGGACTACCGTAATGTGTTGGGTCTAGCTATACATGCCATTTTATGTGATTACTTGATAGTGTGGTGATTTCTGACAATTGTAAATGTGTTTATTTATAGTAATGGATCCCGATCGTGACCGAGAGGTAGCTGATGATCTTGAGAGTGTAGCGCCTGCTCCCGCACAAGGGACAGTGCCGGCAGACTCTCAACCTAATGCTAGTAATTCGAATGATGAAGCTAGACAAGCATTCTATAGCGTGATGAATGATTGGTTCAACCAATACATTCGAACTAATATGGCTGTTCCACAACCTCCATTCCCGACAAATACTACCCCCGCACCTACAATACCACCGGTAACTGACCAAATAAGGTCAAATAAGCCCCCAGTTGACAGAATCCGAAAACATGGGGCTACTGAATTTAAGGCTATGGATAGCGATGATGCCGAGCAAGCTGAATTTTGGCTGGACAACACTATCCGGGTACTCGATGAGCTATCTTGTACACCCGATGAATGCCTAAAGTGTGCTATCTCCTTGCTACGTGATTCTGCCTACTATTGGTGGAGTACTCTGACTTCCGTTGTGCCCCGAGAGCAAGTAACTTGGGAGTTTTTCCAAACTGAGTTTCGGAAAAAGTATATCAGTCAGAGGTTTGTTGATCAAAAACGGAAGGAATTTCTTGAGCTTAAGCAAGGCTCCATGTCGGTTACTGATTACGAGCGAAAATTTGTTAGACTTAGCAAATACGCTCGGGAATGTGTTTCGTCCGAAGCTATTATGTGTAAACGCTTCGAAGATGGGCTGAATGAAGATATAAAAATGTTCGTTGGCGTTCTTGAAATACGAGAGTTCGTGGTACTTGTTGAACGAGCTTGTAAAGCCGAAGAGCTTAGAAAAGAAAAGCAAAGAGTTGATGAGGGAACTGGAGAGTTTCGTAAAAGATCCTCGGGAAGGTCTCTTCAACAGGCATCGAAGAGATTTCGGGATGATGCGGGCCAGTTTAGAGGCACTTCGGGCTTTTTTAGATGAGATCGTGATCGACCCCTTGTAGGTACACGAGGCACTTCAGTCGCCAGTGTTGGGAATGAACGTCGAGACAGAACGAAATGCCGATATTGCGGTAAATGGCATTCGGGGAGTTGTAGATTCCCTGACCGCTCCTGTTACAAATGCGGATCAGTTGACCACTTCATTAAAGATTGCCCGAGGTTGTCGGAACAGAATGTAAATCAGAGTGGGAGACCGGGTGCTACCACTGCTCGGGGTAGACCATCTGGAAATGCGAGCAATACTGGTGGTGGTCAGAGAGGATCTAGAGATGATATAACCAGATCCGAAGCTCGTGCGCCTGCTAGAGCTTATGCTATACGTGCCCGCGAGGATGCTTCTTCGCCTGATGTTATTACCGGTACATTCACTCTCTTTGATACTAATGTAATTGCTTTGATTGACCCCGGTTCTACTCATTCTTACATATGTGAAACCTTAGCATCCAGTAAGACTTTACCTATTGAGTCTACTGAGTTCGTAATTCGGGTGTCAAATCCCTTGGGTCGTTACGTGCTTGTCGACAAAGTGTGTAAGAAATGTCCCCTGGAAATTCGAGGTTCCTGTTTTCCGGCGGACTTGATGCTTTTGCCGTTTGATGAATTTGATGTTATCCTTGGTTTGGATTGGTTGACCGCGCATGATGCGATTGTGAATTGCAAGAGCAAGACTATTGATTTGAGGTGCGCAAATAACGAAGTAGTCCGAATTGAGTCTGCGGACTTGGAGGGGATGCTAGCTGTAATATCAGCAATGTTGGCACAGAAATATGTAAGAAAAGGGTGCGAAGCATACCTTGCGTATGTACTTGATGACAAAGAATTAGAAAAGAAACCCGAATCTGTGCCGGTGGTTTGTGAATACCCGGATGTTTTTCCGGAAGAATTACCGGGTTTACCACCTGTTCGGGAGGTAGAGTTTGGTATTGAGCTTGTACCTGGGACTACGCCGATTTCGATAGCTCCGTATCGTATGGCACCAACCGAGTTAAAGGAGTTGAAAGCTCAGTTGCAAGAACTGACGGATAGAGGTTTCGCTCGACCAAGTTTCTCACCTTGGGGTGCACCAGTATTGTTCGTGAAAAAGAAGGACGGAACCATGAGGTTGTGCATTGACTATCGTCAGCTGAATAAAGTGACGATAAAGAACAAATATCCGTTGCCGCGCATCGATGATTTGTTCGACCAACTGAATGGGTTTACTTATGTTAAATCATTTCGATTATTAAACTCATGTACTTCATTTCTATTTTCAAAAATGTTGATTAATTAGTTTATTTTCCAAAACTTATTTTCTAGCAGAAGTCTAACAAAACCGATATATTTAAAAAATCTGACTCGTGTTTGTAGGAAAACCTTTTTTTGTGTAAAAACCGTCAATTTCATGAAATAGTTTTATGAAGCTTGCAATAAAATCAACAAACCAAAAATCAACAGTTAAAATCATAAAGTCCATAAAGTCCCAAAAACTCTGAAAATAAAACCAAAATTGTAAATAAACCATAAATTAATGACTTTAAATAGTTTACGAATGATTGGTCACCGGTGAGTCTCTACCATATCGATCTGCCTAAGTCTGTAGATTACCTGTACAAAATAGAAAACAGAAGTGAGTTTTCATAAACTCAGTGTATAACCCAACAGAATTAAACATGTAAACATACAGAGTCATGTACACAGTCAGATACAGACTCAGATTCAGATCACAATCTCAGATAACATATTCAGATTTAGATATGCAAAATCCTACCCCCATCCTCTACACACCAACTCTGACCATCCCATCACACCATGTGAGGTTAAAAACACCCACCTATCCCTACACACCATAATGTGCCATAAGTCACATGTCAGAACATATGCAGCCAAACTGCCATAATATAGGCGATTAACGTAGAATAGAATACTTCCTTCTCATTCACAAATCCCACCCAAAACAGATACAGAAATTTAGATTAATCATGCTCAACATACTTATATACAGATAACAAAAAAATCAGACATGCATAGTATTTTACTGCTCAGAACAGAATATCAATTATCAAATCCATAGTTTTAGGGTTTGGTTAGCCCTTACCGACCCCACAGTAGGCCTACAGTCGATTAGAACAACCCATGCAACCCTAGCAAAAATTTTAGATTAATGGGGCCACTACTAGTGTGGCTTTCCTGTGCGGCCCACACACCTATATTGGCCATGAGATGTGGCCCACACACCTAACTTGTCCTAGCCCGTATAGCCCACACGGTCCCACTCGAGCCACCACACAGCCGTGTCTTGCACACGGCCATGCCCACGTTGATCACACGGTTATGTCTCGCACAGGACCTACGGCACGGGTGACCACATGCCCGTGTGGCATCGATAGAATAGTTTTTCAGCTTTCACCAAAACTAAGGTTTTCAGAATTCGGGTACACACCCGGTACAATTTCTATGCAAAAACACCCTTGAGACCACCAGTACCTGAAAGAAAATTTTCCAACACATTTTAGTAATCATTTACGAGCCTAATACGATTCACCCAACTATGCAAAAACTAACTTGTCACTTAAACAAAAACAACCACCACCTCGAATCAGGCCATTGAAGTGCGATTTCCTACCTCAACACCTTCTCCTAATTACAAAATTCACCAATTAATAGCACAATCTAATATCACTAAACCCAAATCAAAAGTAAAATTGGACGAAAAATTGACTTACCCCACCAGATTAAGAACCAAAAGCCGCAATAACGATATTTGACACAAGAATTATGAACTGAATCAAAGGGACGAACGAGGGTTTATCGAAAAGATAAAGATGTCAAAGAAAAGAATGGAAAGGAAATTTGATGTTAGAATTTTGGGGATTTTGAGAAGTGAGAGAAAGAAAAGAAAAGAAGAATTAGTAAAATAAAATAAAAGATTTCAAATTTCTTATTTTTCTCCTACTATCCCACTATCTCACAACCCCCACAGACTCCCACTCCACCGAGACTCTATCAGATAATAAAGCAAAAAAAACTCAAACTTGTGCAGGGATTCAAAGACAGGACCTCCATCACACCAGCTCCCTTACCACTCAAACCAGCAGGTTCATTCTGATATGAAATTACAAGCAATTTAATATAAGCCCACTGAACAAAGATAGGGCTTAGATCCAAAAATAACAAAAATTTACAGAAGTGGGACTTAAACCCCAAACCTCACACAAACAACCAGAACAGTTAACCACTAAAGTAGATACACAGTTGTGTCATATATTTACAGAAGTAGAAAGAAATTATTTAGGGTGCTACAACTCTACTCCCTAAAAGAAATTTTGACCACGAAAGTCACCTGATCCGAACAGATGAGGATACTCCTGACGCATCAAGTCCTCAGGTTCCCACGTGGCCTCCTCAGTACCATGATTTCACCATAGAACCTTCACTAAAGGAATGGAATTCCTCCTCAAATCCTTAATATCACGATCTAGAATCTAAACTAGCTCCTCCTCAAAAGTCAAATATGGTCTAACCTCGATCTCCTTAACAAAGACAATGTGAGATAGATTAGACTAGTACGGTCTCAACATCGAAATGTGAAACACATCGTGGATACAGTCCAACTCTGGAGGTAACTCCAACTAATAAACGACCAATCCCACGCGCTTCAGAATCTGATATGACCCAATAAACCTAGGCTCAACTTGCCCTTACGACCAAATCTCAAAACTTTCTTCTATGGAGAAACGTTAAGAAACACGAGGTCCTCCATAGAGTACTTAATATCTCACTTCTTTAGATCTATATAAGATTTCTGTATATCAGAAGCTGCCTTCAGATGATCCTGAATCAGTTTAACCTTATCTTCGGTCTCAGAAACCAACTCAAGACCAAAAACCTGACGTTCTCCCAACTCAGTCTAACATAGCAGTATACGATACTTATGACCATACAAAGCCTCGTAAGGTGCCATCTGAATGCTAGACTAGAAATTGTTGTTGTAGATGAACTCAATTAACGTAGATAATCCTCCCAACTGCCTTGGAAATCAATTACACAACTCTGAAACATATCCTCCAGTATTTGAATCACTCTCTCAGATTGACCACCGATCTGAGGATGGAACACAGTACTGAATTCCAATCTCGAATCCAGAGCCTCGTGCAGTTTTTCAAAAACCAAGATGTGAAGCGAGGATCCCTATCAGAAATTATCAAAATAGGAGCCCTATGTAGTCTTACAGTTTCAGAAATATACAGCTTCACTAACTTCTGCAGAGAATAGTCCGTCTGAACTAGAATAAAGTGAGAAGACTTGGTCAATCAATCCATGATGACCCAAATAGAATCCTTCTTAGTAGGTGTCAAGGGCAACCCACTAACGAAGTCCATCATCACTCTGTAACAGCTTATTTTTTGTCAAATCAAAATAGTGGTTTCGAAACCACAAATCTAGTGTCAAAATATTTATTTTATTATTACTTTAATGTTTACAACATGATGGAGTGTTTGTGTGAAAATTTCGTTAATAAATTTTATCGTTTGAATGATCAATTTGATAAAAAGGTCTAAATCATGTAATATGCAAAAATTGATGTTCTAATAGCTAAAGGTATTAAATAGCTATAGAACCTTAAAGTAAGAGTCCTTAAGTGGTAATTAAACCATTTTAATTGTAAGTGGACAAAGATCGGCATGCATTATGTGATTTTAATGGTTTATTAGTATGGTTAAAATGGTAATTTAGTGTTAATTTAAAAAAATGAATTTTTATTCTTGATTCATCTTCTTCAACCGAATGAAGGGCAAGAATAGCCATTTTTAAAGCTTCAAACAAGCCATTTTTAAAGCTTCAAACATTCAGTCACTTCACCTTGAGCATATCAAGAAAGGGGAAATACAGATTTGGATCGGGGAAAAGATAAAGTTATCGACTAATCGACTCGATTCACCGTTTTAACATTCGAGGTAAGTTCGTATGTAATAAGTATTGTTAAAATTATACTTTAAATGCTTTGATATTACATAAATTGTGTATATGAGACTACAGTCATATTTGATGACAAATCGACTATGTATGGCACTTAATGTGCGATTCGAGATAGTTTCGGCTATGTATGGCACTTAATGTGTGATTCGTGATAGCTTCGGCTATGTATGGCACTTAGTGTACAATTTGGAATAGCTTCAGCTATGTATGGCACTTAGTGTACGAGATTAAAAACAACTTCAGCTAATACACCTAGTGTGCGTGATATCGAGTATTCGGCAGTATCTTAAATAGGTATGAACTCGCTATGAATTTGTACAGGTATGTACATGGAAAGTATGAGCTTCAAACAGAAGAAGTTATGAAATTGTATATAATTATATGAATAGGTATGAGGAAGGTTTGTTTGTTATCATAAATTATATGTTAATATGTTTAAATTGATGAATGGTGTGTTTATGATTAGTTAAGTTTATATAATACGAACTTACTAAGCTTATTCGCTTACTTTGTGTATTTTTCCCATGTTTTATAGTGATGTCGAAGCTAGCTCAGATTCTTGGATCATTGGAGATCGTTTCACACTACCACTTATCACTTGGTACCTTTGAACTTTGGTATATTAAGTATATGGCATGTATAGGTGTTTTGAGTCATTTTGATTATGGATTGATAGTGATTTTGGTCAATTGTAATGACTTGTAATGGCATATGTTTTGGTTTGTAAATATGGCCATGAATGTTGGCTTAATTTGGAAGAGTTGCTTATGTGCACATATGTGCCTATAAGGTTGATATTTTGAGTCCATAAATGGATATTTGAATGACTTATATTATGTGGTTTGTGGAATTGTTTTTGGTATGTTAGGTAAAAGTTTAATTAGATGATTTGTATATGTATTTTGGTATGTTTTGATTGGATAAAACTTGCGGTATAAACAGATTGGTTGCTAGTATTGGAAATGGAATGAATTATCCTTGCTTGTGGCTAAATTGGATGTTTATTTATACTATGAATTGGTGTCATTTTGGTTGTTTCGGTGAGCATTAGTGTGGGTGCAAATTGGCTTAGTAAATAGCCTATTTTGGTCCACACGGGCAGAGACACAGGCGTGTGTCTAAACCATGTGTGACACACGGTCTTGTTACACTACTGTGTGTCCCCTTTTGTTGAAATTGAAAACAATTCAGTATGCTCCACATGGCCTCACACACGGGCGTATGACTTGGTCGTGTGGTATAAGTCAGTATACCCTACAGGTTCGGCACTACTTAGCACACGGCCTGGCACATGGGCGTTTCTGGCCATTTTTAGGGCACACGGGCTAGCCACACGAGCATGTGTGTTGGCCGTATGACCCAAGTCAAAGAGTTATACGGGGTAGGACACGAGCTGGTACGCGGCCATGTGCTCCCATTTCGAATGTCTATACGGCCTATGACATGGGTGTGTTTGGTGGCCGTGTGAGTCACACAGCCTGGCCACAAGGGCGTGAGATTAATGAAATTACGCTTGTGAGCATCCACATAGCTCGCATTTATGTACTTACTTTGAAAGGTGGTCTTAAAGAAATCCCAATACGAACGATCAGGCTAAGTACCCTCCTCAACCATCAACCATTGCTGATAAACCTAATTGCGAAGCAAAGATGCTGCACCTTTCAGTTTCTGCTCAGGAGTATAATTTAGATCTTTCATGATCCTCTTGGTAGCCTCCAACCAATACTAGGTCACATTAGGGGTGACTCTAGTGACATCCCTAAACAACTCAGCACCATTCGATCGGAGTCGTTTAGTTACTGACCTTCGGCCCTCAGCTCCAAAATGGGGTCCAGCGACCCTATCCAAAATCCTCAGCATGGCTTGGGACAGTGCATCGTCACCAGTCGAACAGATTTGAGACCTAGTATTAGTAACATGCGAAACTGGTGTCTCACTCATATCTAAGTGCGGCATACTACCCATAGAAGACGACTTAGCTAGAGCCCCCTACAACCTTTACCACGACTACGAATACTACGTCTGCAATTTCCATGTATGCTTATTGTATAATTCAAAATTTATCTACATTACAAAGTTTTATGTATCAGTTCCAGTTTTTTTAACAGATATTATATGCATCAGTTATCAGAAGTTTAGAGGTGTTTTTAGAGGTTTCAGTGTCCTAACTATTTCTGTACAGTTTTAGTAAGTACTATCTATAATATTTTAGAACAGCTCAATCTAAGTACAGAGATACTTACAAAATCAGCGCTGGAGACTCGGTGTACCACACACTTCCTCAAATTATCCAAAATATTTGAAAACCAATTCTTTTTAAATCACTATTTTGGAACCCAAAATTCACAGCCCAAATTTTACAACTTAGCTCTGATACCACTAAATATAACACCCTAAATCTGGCCTAGACGTTATGGCCTAATTCGGAGATGTCACGAAGAACGGGTTTACCTATGTTAAATCATTTCGGTTATTAAACTCATGTACTTCATTTCTATTTTCAAAAACGTTGATTAATTAGTTTTTTTGCCAAAACTTATTTTTCAGCGGAAGTTTAACAAAATCGATACATTTTAAAAATCTGACTCGTGTTTTTAGGAAAACCTCTTTTGCATAAAAACCGTTAATTTCATGAAATAATTTTATCAAGCATATAGAAAAATCAACAAACCAAAAATCAACAGCTAAAAATCATAAACTCCAAAGAGTCCCAAAAATTAAAAATTCTTATAATAAAACCAAAATCGTAAATAAACTATAAATTAATGACTTTAAATAGTTAACGAACAAGTGGTCACCACTGAGTCTCTGCCACATTGATCCACCTAAGCCTGTGGATTACCTGTACAAAATATACAACAGAAGTGAGTTTTCGTAAACTCAGTGTGTAACCCAACATAATTAAACATGAAAACATACAGAGTCATGTACACAGTCAGATACAGATTCAGATTCAGATCATAGTCTCAGATAACAGATTCAGATATGTAAAATCCTACCCCCATCCTCTACGCACCAACTCCGACCATCCCATCACACTATGTGGGGTTAAAAACACCCACCCATCCCTACACACCATAACGTGCCATAAGGCACATGTTAGAACATATGCAACCATGTTGCCAGAATATAGGCGATTAACACCGACCAGAATACTTCCTTCTCATTCACAAATCTCACCCAAAACAGATACAAAAATTCAAATCAAACATGCTCAACATACTTATATACAGATAATGAAACTACCAGACATGCATAGCATTTTACTACTTAGAACAAAATATCAACTATCAGATCCATATTTTTAGTGTTTGGTTAGCCCTTACTGGCCCCACAGTAGGCCTACAGCCGATCAGAATGACTCGTATGACCCTAGGAAAAATTTTAGATTAATCGGCCCACACGCCCTTGTAGCTTGCTTGTATGGGCCTACACGCCTGTGTGGCCCACACATCCAGATTGGCCATGCTCGATGACCCACACGGTCTGGCCTAAGAACCCACAGGCCCATGTGGGCCCACTGGCCTAGCTTGTGTGGCCCATATAGCTATACTTGAGCCACCACACGGCCATGTCTCACACACAGCCTACTACACAGGCGACCACACGCTGTGTGGCTTCGATAGAATAGTTTTTTGGCTTTTACCGAAACTCAGTTTTTCGCGATTTGGGTACACACCTGATACAGTTTCGATACAAAAACACCCCCGAGACCACCTTTACCTGAAACAAAATGTTCTAACACCTTTTAGTAATCATTTACGAGCCTAATACGATTCATCCAAGCATACAAAAACTAACTTACCGTTTAAACAAAAACAACCACTACCTTGAATTAGGCCGTTGAAGTGTGATTTCCTACCTCACAACCTTCTATTAATTATAGAATCCACTAATTAACCGCATAATACAATATCGCTATACCTAAACCAGAAGTAAAAGTGGACAAAAAATTGACTTACCCAACTAGATTAAGAACCAAAAGCCGCAATAACGTTGTTTGACTCAAGAATCATGAACTAAATCAAAGGGACAAACGAGGGTTTACCGAAAAGAGAAAGATATCAAAGAAATGAATGGAAAAGAAATTTGACATAAGAATTTTGTACAAAGAGAAAGATGTCAAAGAAAAGAATGGAAAAGAAATATGACGTAAGAATTTTGGGGATTTTGGGAAGTCAGAGAAAGAAAGAAAATATAAATAAAGTAAAATAAAATAAAAGATTTCAAATTCCTTATTTTTCTCCCACTATCCCACTATCTCACGACCTCCACAGACTCCCACTCCATCGAGACTTTATCAGATAACAGAGCAAAAACAAAAACCACACTCGTACAGGGATTCAAACATAGGACCTCCATCACACTAGCTCCCTTACCACTCGAACCAGTAGAGTCATTTTGATATGAAATTACAGGCAATTTAATATAAGTCCACTGAACAAAGATAGGGCTTAGAACCAAAAATAACAAAAATTTACAGAAGCGGGACTTGAACCCTAGATCTCTCACACACACCCAAAACACTTAACCACTGAAGCAGATACACAGTTGTGTCAGATATTTACAGAACCAGAAATAAATTATTCAAGGTGTTACACCCACATAGGCGGACACACGGGATGGGACACGGCCATGTATCTGGACTTCGAATGTCCACATGGCTTGGACTATGTCACACAACCATGTGACCCCTGGTTTCCCAAAATTTCATGTTTTCCCAAAATTTTCTATTTTCTTTCAAATGGATCCTAGAACCTTCCCAAGTTATTTTTAGGGCCTTAAAGGCTCGGTTTAAGGTCTGAATGTGTATGTTTTTTATGATTATATTAAGTTGTTAATTATTGATACTAAGATATATAATTGTTTTTGTTATGATGCTAAATGTTCTAATTTGTATAGTAATGCACAATAACCCTAATCCGGTGATGGGGACGGGTTAGAGGTACTATAGAAAGCATCACACTATCACATGTTATTGTGGCATGTATTTTTAGAGTCTATACATGCTACGTTCACCCTAATCTATCTCAGGTAAAAATTTTAAGAACGAAATTTTCTAAGGGTGGAGAGTTGTAACAACCCGTTTTTCAATAGTGCTGAAAATGGTAATTTTGGAACCCTATTTTCTGATAATATAGTTAGTAAATATTATTAATTAATATTTACGAGTCTATTATAGTGTTATGTTGATTTTTGGCCCAGTAATTTTATTGAATGGATAGTAATTAAGGTATAAGGACTAAATCATAAAAATCGTAAAAGTTTGTCACTATTATTTTTATTAGTTAAATGGGCTAAATAGGATTATTTCAAGGGTCAAAATGGAAATTGGGCCGTTAAGAACATTTTTGGACGATCAATGCTTGATAATTAGCATAATATCTGTTAAGATAAGGTTAATATTAATGTTATAAGTAAGTTAAAAATAATAAGATATAAAAGAAAATTGTAATGGCAATTTTCATCATGTTTTTCACCCTTTTCCACCGTTCTCACCATTTAAGAGAAACCAAGCTTTCAACCAAGCTTTATTCTTCAAATTGGTAAGCCAATTTTAGTTTATTTCTTGTTGTTTTTTAAGTTTTTGAAATTCTAGAAGCTTGATTTAGCTAACCTAGGGATTTGATCATAAAGATGTTAAAATTTTGAAAATTTTCCATTTATGAATTTTGAAGCTTTTGGTGTTAAATGGTTTTATTGTAAGCTTAGATGTGATACATGACTAATTTGTAAAGTGAAATTTGCTAGTTTTGAGTATAAGGACTAAAATGGAATTATTTTGAAATTGATATGAAATTTATGTAATTATTAATTCTAGAGGGTTATAGAAGGATGAAATTGAAAATGGATTGAAAAACGAAGCTTTAATGTGAAAGTTATGGTAATTTTGATTTTAGGGACTAAATTGAATAAAATGTGAAACATTATGGAAATTGTAAAAAGTGAAATTTAAATGTCATATGCATAGAATAATGTGTTATAAGGTAATTGAAACCGATAAATTAAAATGAATTACTATATAGATCAAGATTTGAATCAACTGGTAGATGATTGAGCTAAAAGGAAAATTACAAATTAGCCCTTAAAACTTCGCTTTGCTTACCATCTTTTTTTACTGGGTAAGTTCAGGTAGCATTTTTATATTTGATTGTTATAGGTAATTTGAATTATAAATTGTATACGTGGATATATAATTTGAGTCGTTTATATAACGGTATAAAACTTTTATATTTGGATTGATTTTTAAGGAAATGTTTACCTAATTGCACTCTAGAGCCTCTGATTACACTTTCATGCCCTTAATTGCACTTTCGTTCTCTTGATCACACTCCGGTACCCCTGATTGCACTTTTGTACCTGTGATTTCTCTTTTGTGCCCTTGATTGCTGATCACAGTGATTCGTAACAAGTAATAAATATTTATAATGAAGATCAGACCTAGTCACGACGAAAAGGCAAGCGCACCTATCAAACAATAGTATAGTAATGGCAAGACTGGGATATCGTACCCAAGGGAACCAAAAGTACTAGTAATAACTATTTTTTTATTATCTAACCTAGAAATAAAAGGGTTTTTTTATTAAACTAATTATTTAAAGTAATTAACTAATTTAATTAAAGCGAAGAGAGAATTTGGAAAAAGACTTAAAGAGAAGCAATTAAGAAAGACGACACCCAAGGAGGAATCCACCTAGATTTCACTTATTATCTGACTCTGAACTGGACGATTTATTCACTTGACCTGATCCATGAGACTCCCTAACCTATGTAATTATCCCTATTCAAGACTAATAACGTCTAGCCCCTAGATTGAATAATCGAGACTTTTCTCTAATTAACACTCTAGGGTTGCATTAACTCGATCTGTGGACTTCCATATTAGGTTTCACCCTAATCTGAAAAAATCTCGTAACCCTATTTCTAGGCGCCTGATCAACTCCGCTTAATTATGCCGAATCTACTCTTATGCAGGGTCTATTCCTCCTCTGCATAAGCACATCAAATCATGAATTAATACCCGAAATATTAACTCAAGCGTTAAGAACACATAATTAAGAACAAATCAAGTATTTATCATACAGTTCAGATAATAATAACAAGATCCATCATAGGTTTTATCCCCCTTAGGTATCTAAGGGGTTTAGTTCATAATAAAATAATAGTACATCTCAAAATTATGAAAATAACAAAACATAAAGAAAACTCTAAAATCCCTGAAGGAATTCTGAGAGAGATCTTCAGTCTTGGAGTAGCTCCGGCTTTTGAGATGGATCGTCTGGCTTCCTTCAAGTAATTCCCGGCGTGTGGTTTTGTGTTCCAAAAAAGTTCTGGAGAGAGCTGCCCCTTTCTAGGTCATACTTAGGGTGTTTATATAGGCTTTGGATTGGCTTTCTTGCCCCCTAAGTATCATTTTTCCCGTGTAAAATACAACTCCTTGAAAAAGGGAGACGCTCGTGTGCCACGGCCATATGACGTGATTACCAGGCCGTGTTCGATCTGTTGAATTGCACACGGCCGTGTGGGCTTAATGGCCAGGCCGTTTGAATCGTGAAAACCTCGGTCGACACCCCCAAAGGCCACGAGCGTGTGAGATACACGTGTGGCAAGGCTTAGGCCATGTGGTCTTCTC
This sequence comes from Gossypium hirsutum, assembly GCF_007990345.1. Taxonomy (NCBI): domain Eukaryota; kingdom Viridiplantae; phylum Streptophyta; class Magnoliopsida; order Malvales; family Malvaceae; genus Gossypium; species Gossypium hirsutum. The sequence continues at coordinate 20,140,292 of NC_053426.1, read as the reverse complement.
GATTTGGTCCGTTTTGTCCCTTTTTAGCTCGTTTTTGGCTCCTTTTGACTCTTGGTGCTCTCCTGAGTACAAAACATGAAATAACCGAATTAAGAGCACCAAAATCCACAATCTAGTAGTAAACCTCCATAAATATGCTAAGTATTTGGGGTATAGATATGTATGATTTGGCGTTTATCAATTGCACATTCGTGCCCCTGGTTTGCACTCTCATGCCCATGTACGCATTTTAATGCCCCTGTTTGTTTTACCGATGTTCCTTAAGATAAATGAATGGTAATAGAGAAATGATTTTGATATGGAATAATGCGTACATGTAAATGGTTGAATTTGTATCGACCTTGCTATATTATTAAGGAATTGGGTTACAATAGAGTTACATGTACTTGAATTGTATAAGAAGTGAATATATGATCTTATCTTGTGGAAATGTATTGCCATGATTAGGTTTAATAGGAAAGTTTTTTTATATATTACTTTTAAAGTTGTAAATAAGGTAAGTTAACATTCTATGCTTATGAACTTGCTAAATATTTTAAATAGTTATTCTATTGTTGTTTTTATTTCATATAGTTATCTTTTGCGGAACGTGAAGATTCGATCAATTGAGAGCATACACTATCCAATTTACAATTCGACAGTCTTTTATTTCATTTTTGGCTTGGTTATGTGGCATGTATATAGGCAATGTTATGCTCATATGTGATTACTTGGCTATGGTAGCTTTGATATTTGGATAATGCTTGTATTTTGATAGTTTTATGTGGTGAGCTTGTATGTACATTAATGGAATTGTGGTAAGATATGTTTGAAGCAATTAAACGGTTTATTTTGAATGTGTTTTGCTTGAGTGTGGAATGCCAAATGTGAATAAGAACCATGTTCGAATAGTTGATGAATACATAGGTGCTTATGCTTAATAAAGTTTCAAATTCAAGTGAAATAGTGTGAATGATCTGATGGTTGGGTAAATGGATGCTTTGGTATGTGTTTAAGTCAATTTTTTGCAAGTTTAAATGGAAAAATATGTACTATTTGAGCCATTAGTTTGGCTTTCCATGAATTAAATATCAAATGGCCACATTTCACCAAAAGAGGGTCCTTATCTCGACATGAAATCTTCCTCGCAGCAACGTTAAATAGCAGTTTGTGACATCATGATGTTAGGTGGTCCGATGTCCTGACGTGACTCAATGTGTCGATGATGTCATGGCATGAGAATGGCTCATCGTGATGTGGAGTGCAAACTTTCAAAACTTTGCAATTTGGTTTTAATTCATCCTAGGTCACCAACAGAGCTTTCGTAAGCTCGATTTAGTCTCGATTTCTATTTGAACAATATTATTTGATTATGAATGTGATATGAATGATTGTTACATGTGTAACACCCCTTACCCGTATTCGACGCCAGAATAGGGTACGATGCATTACCGGACTTAAACCAAGCATTCATACAAAATCGAGACATGAATTTTCGTCCAAATTTAAAACTTTTCATTATATTCATATCGTCCCTATTGTGGACCTACGTGGCCCAAAACATACATCGGAAGTGATTCGAGACTAAACCGAGAACCTTCGGAACCTTTACAACACTTAGAAAATTTCAATGTTTTGGAGAGTCACACACCCGTATGGCTTGATACACGCCCGTGTCCTCAGCCCGTGTAACTCTCTGTTTATGACATCATTAGCAAAATGAGGTCACACGGACAGAACACATGCCCTTGTGCTTAGGCCGTATGGTGAATTAAATTCTCGAAATTAAGTGCAGACTTCACACGGCCAGGGCACATGCTCGTGTCCCAAGGCCGTGTCCTCCACATGGCTAAGACGCATGGTCGTGCCTCTGCGCGTGCGTTTACTACTGGACATTCAGCTTTACATTAATTAGGGTGCAGGGGACACACGGCTGGACCACACGCCCATGGGGCAAACTGTGTATCACACATGGCCTAGACACATGCCCGTGTGTCTACCCGTGTGAACAATTATTGAGGCTATTTTCCAAGCCAATTGCCACCCTTAATTGCACATACACAAACATGATTTCAATGGCACCTCCACCTGCCATAAATTTCATGTACTTAAACCTTTACGAACATAGTTCATGGATGAAAACTTCTTATCACATTGTACTTGATTAAGACTCCATCTCATGGAAAGCCAATTTTACCAACACACACATATAAAAATTAACAATATTCCCTAGATTGCATGCATGCATTATCATATTAACCAATTCACACACCAAACTACCATCATCATTCAACCATCAATAACCATGGGCCATATCATAAAGGCATTGGCACATACATGCATAATTGAATTGGCTTACAACCCAATATTCATAATGAGCCATATCTCATGGCCTTATACAAAATAAATCAAATATCACCATAAGCCAGCACATTTGGCTAGATCAATATGACATATAACAAAAAGACCAAGTCCTTATACATGCCATACTCAAAATACTTAAATTCATTATACCCCAAAAGATTAGTTTGATAATGTGAATTGAGCTCTGACATCCTTCGATCCCCAAGCTAGCTTGGTGATACTATAAGAAAAAAATGGAAAAAGAAAGAGGAGTAAGCATATAACTTAGTAAGTTGCATGTAAATAATAAGCAGTAAAAATATGCATTTTCATACACATACATAACTTAATTCATCTCATTCTCAATAATCATTGTAGTCATATCCTATCTCATTCAATTTACATAATGCTCAATAGAGCTCAAGATCTTAATTCCTTCATTCTCATCTTACCGAAGTTTTATCATTTCGTAATCTCAATAACTATGAGCTTGGCGTACATACCTGTTCCCTTTCAACATGATCATACCTCGTCATTTCTTTGACAAATCCTTAGACTACCCGTTGAACCACTTGGAAAACTAAGGATACTCAGGATTTTCACACACACAATAAGATACCAATGCCATGTCCCAGACGTGGTCTTACATGGGATTTGACGTCGATGTCATATCCCAGATATCGTCTTATACGAAATCTCATTTTGATGCCATGTCCTAGACGCGGTCTTACACAAAATCTCATATCAACGTCATATCCCAGATATGGTCTTACATGATAACATATACCGATGCTGGTGCCATATCCCAGATATGGTCTTATACGGGATCTCTTCAATCCAAATGTCATGATATTTGTACCTTAAGTATTCCTAAGGTTCAACTGGCTTTCATCACCTCAAATCCTTGTCAAACAACATCAATAATATTCACAAACACAAATATACCATTTATGCAACATTAAATGTCAAATACTTAATAAAGTGCTGTATCAATTACACACAAACTTACCTCGGTACAAAAATGTAGCTAACTATTCGATTTAGTCCACAACCTTGTTCTTCCCTCAGTTTGAGGTCCAGACTTCATTTTACTTGATCTATAATAACAATTTCACTTATTTAATTATCACATTATTCAGATCAGTCCATAAATCATACTTTGGAAAAATTATAATTTTGCCCCTAAACTTTCACATATTTACACTTTTCCCCCTAAGCTCAGAAAATGAAATGTGTCCAATTTCTTTGTTACCCAAGCCTAGCTGATTCATATTCCCTCTGATAATAGCCCACATTTTTCATCAAATCACATTTTTAACACCTATTTTTACATGTTTTACAAACAAGTCCTTTTAGGTGTTTTCATGAAAAATCACTTAGAAAAAGATGTTCATCTAACACCAAACTTCCATATTCCTCCATTAATCATAAAAATGCATGCATGACACATATTGGTAAATTTTTGAACTTAAATCCTAGTTCAAATAAAGGGTAAAAATGGCTAAAACATGTTTCAAGGATTTCAAAAATGCAAAAAACATTAAAAACGGGGATAGGATTGACTTACTTTCAAGCTTAAAAAGTTGAAGAAACCCTATCTATGGTGACTCTTAAAATTCAGCACAAGCATGGAAAAGATGAATAGATTTTGGCTTCATTTTCCCTTTTAATTCATTTATTTACAAAATGACCAAAATGCCCTTAATGCCTTTCTTTCTAATTTTTCCTATTCATGCCCTTTGTTGTCCAAAAATATATAAATTTGTTAAATTGCTATTGAATACCTTATAATTAATAATCCAGGGCAAATTTCATGCTTAAAGCTTCTAGAACACCTATTTTGCATCTTATTCAATTTAGTCCTAAAAGCCAAATTAGACACCTTACACAGAAAATTTCTTCATGAAATTTTCACACAATCATGTAAACACATCATAAACCTAAAAGTAATCATAAAATAATTATTTTCATTCAGATTTATGGTCTCAAAACCACTATTCTGTCTAGACCCTAATTTGGGATGTTACAACTCTCCTCCCTTAGGGATTGTCGTCCCCGAAAATCTTACCGGTAAAAAGATTTGGGTATTGGTTTCTCATGGTTTCCTCAGGTTCCCAAGTGGCCTCTTCAACCCCATGTCATTGCCATAACACTTTTACAAGGGAAATACTCTTATTTCTTAATTTTTTGACCTCCTAAACTAAAATTTTAACCAGTTTCTCACTAGAAGTCATATCCGGTCGTATCTCCACTTCTGCAGGTGAAATCATGTGTGAAGGGTCAAAACGATAACGGCGTAACATAGACACATGGAACACATTGTGAATCCTTCCCAACTCAGATGGTAAGGCTAACCGATAAGTAACCGACCCAATTCTCTCGGTGATCTCAATAGCCCTATAAAACGAGGACTCAACTTTCCTTTTCTACCAAATCTCAAAACCTTTTTCCATGGAGATACTTTGAAAAATACCTTATCACCAACTTGAAACTTAATCTCTTTCCATTTCAAATCTACATAGTACTTCTGTCTATCTGAAGTAGCTTTCAAACAATCACATATTATATTCACTTTCTCTTCAATTTCTTTGACTAAGTCAACTTGATGAATCTGATTTTCTTTAAGTTTAATCGAAAATAGAGGTGTTCAGCACTTACGTCCATATAATGCCTCACAAGGCGCCATTTTCAAACTCGCCTGATAACTGTTGTTGTAGGCAAACTCTACCAACGACAAGTACTTTTCACAACTGCCTCGAAATTCAAGAACACAATACCAAAGCATATCTTCAAGTATATGTATTACTCTCTCTGACTGACCATCGGATTGCAGATGGAAAGTGGTACTAAAATTCAACTTTGTACCTAAAGCTTCTTGTAGCTTTTTCCAAAACGGCGATGTGAATCTAGGGTCTCTATCCGAAATAATTGACAAAGGTACTCCATGAAGTCTCACAATTTCAGAAACATACAACTCGGCTAGCTTATCGAGTGTGTAGTCGGTACGTACCGGAATAAAGTGAGCCAATTTCGTTAATCAATCAACTACGACCCAAAAACATCTTTCTTTCTCGGTGACAACGGCAATCTCGTCACAAAATCCATAGTAATCTGGTCCTATTTCCACTCAGGAACCATCACAGGTTGAAGTAAACCCGTAGGTACTTGGTGCTTGGCTTTCACTTGCTGAAAAATTAAGCGTTTCAAAACAAATTTCGAGATGCCTCTTTTCATAGCCGGCCACTAATACAATCTCCTCAAGTCATTATACATCTTGGTACTACCCGAATGGATTGACATACAACTACTATGTGCCTCGTGAAGAATTTTCCCAATAAGCTCGTCATCTCTAGGTATACAGACCCTATCCTGGAACATTAAACAACCATCGGAACCAATCTAAAAATCTTATTCAACACCCGACTTACATTGAGCTTTCTTGTTTGCTAATCACTGTCTCCTTTCTGAGCTTCACAGATCTTTTAGAGAAACATCGGTCTAGCTCTCAACTCTATGATAAACTGTAAATTATACACATTTTTACCCCATGTTAAATGCATTTTATGGATAATTTTTCCTTAGAATAGGTGAATTCGATGCTCCCAATTCTTTAATTTCATGTTTTATACTTAAGCAAGCATATGAGAGCGAAAGAAAAGAGAAACGGGCCAAAAACAGAGAAAATGGGCCAAACTATGAAATCAACACGGCCTGGACTTCCTCACACGGGCATACCACACGACCGTGTCAATTTGGCAGAATCGAAGCACAACCCACACGGGCGTGTCCCTGCCGAGCCCAAGTTTAGTCCAATTCAGAAAAGGCCAATTTTTAGGGTTTTTAGGCTGAAGATCTCCCCTCAATTTCCCCTCAGGAGTTTTGGGTTTTCTTTATGTTTTGTATTCGTTATTCTTCTGAGATGTTTTCCTTTTTAGTTTTGAACTAAATCCCCTAAATACCTAAGGGGGATGAAACCTAATACGAATCTTGTTATTATTTTCTGAATTGTATGATAAATATTTAACTTGTTCTTAATTATGTGTTCTTAATTCTTGTTTTGATATCCCAAGATACTGATTCAAGATAAGCTTTTATTCAAAGGAGGAATAGACCCTGTCTAAGAGTACATTTGTCATAATTAAGCGGAGTTGATTACGCGCCTAGAGATAGGGTGGCAAGATTTTGCAGGATTAGGGTGAAACCTAATAAGGGGATCCATAGATAGAGTTAATGCAACCCTAGGGTGTTAATTAGATAAAAGTCTCAATTATTCAATCTAGGGATTAGACGTTATTAGTCTTGACTAGGGATAATAACATAACTTAGGGATCTCTACGGAACAAGTTAAATGAATAAATCGTCTGATTCAGAGCCAGAATAACAAGTAAAGTCTAGGTGGATTTTTCCTTAGGTATTGTCTTAATTCAATCATTTTCCAAAAGTAATTCCCCAATTATACTTTCTGCAAATTCTTAGTTTAGATAATTAGTTAGTTAAAACAAAACCCCCTATTTTTAGGCTAGATAATAAAAAGACAGTCATTACTAGCACTTTTAGTTCCTTTGGGTTCGACAATCCGGTCTTGCTAAAACTATACTACTGTTCGATAGGTACACTTGCCTACATCGTGATAATAGTTAGTTTCAAGGATGATTCTTTATAAATGTTTAAAACCTGTCACATGAAAATCACTATCACTCCACTAGCATCGAACCATCATCGGACACAGTTAACTGAGTATTCATAGCTCTCAGGGCAAATAAGGATTTCTTACTCAAGGCATTGGCGACCACATTCGCCTTACTCAGGTGATAGTCAATATCTAACTCATAATCTTTTATCAACTCTAGCCACCGTAAATTCAAATCTTTTTGAGTCATCAAGTACTTTAGAATTTTCTGATCGGTGAATACCCGACACTTCTCACCATACAAGTGATGTCTCTAAATCTTTAACGCAAACACAATGGCAGCTAGCTCTAGATCATGTGTCGGATAATTTTTCTCGTGGGTTTTTGATTGCCTTGAAGCATAGGCTATCACCTTGCCTTCTTGCATAAGCACACAACCCAATCCATTTAGGGATGCATCGCTATAAACCACAAATTCTTTTCCCGGCTCAAGTTGTACTAATACCAAAGCCTCAGTCAACAATGCTTTTAATTTCTCAAAGTTCTATTGGCACTTTTCTAACCATTCAAACTTGATATCTTTTTGTAACAATTTTTTCATCGGAGAGGCAATCATAGAAAATCCTTTAACGAATATTCAGTAGTAACCGACTAAGCCCTAAAATCTTCTAACCTCGGATACGTTCCTCAGCAATTTTCAAAAATTCATAGTGACCATACCTCGTCCGAAATGCGATTTTCGGCACATCCGAGTCCTTAACTCTCAACTGATAATAACCAGACCTCAAATATATCTTGGAAAATACTGCGACTCCCTTCAGTTGATCAAATAAATCATCTATCCTCGGCAAGGGGTACTTATTATTTATAGTCACCTTGTTGAGTTGTCAGTAATCAGTTTATAGCCTCATCAAACCAACTTTCTTTTTCACAAATAAAACTGGTGCACCCTACTGGGAAAAACTAGGTCTCGCAAAACCTTTATCCATCAACTCTTGCAACTGAGTTTTTAACTCATTCAATTCGGTCAAAGCCATTCTGTATGGAGCAATCGAAATAGGTGCAGTACCAGGGACTAACTCAATACTAAACTCAACTTCCCTGATTGGAGTCAATCCGGCTATTCTTCCAGAAACACGTCCGGATACTCACATACTACCGGTACTGACTCAATCTTTAATTCATGCTCTTTTTCATTTAACACAAAAGTAAGATAGGCTTCGTAACCCTTCCTTATACACTTCTGAGCGGCCATAGAAGAAATCACTACAGGCAAGCTATCCGACTCATCTTATTCAACTCGGAAAATATCACCATTTTCACATTTCAGTTCAATAAATTTCCTTCCACAATTTACTACTACATCATGAACAGTTAGCCAATCCATTTGAAGAATTACGTCAACCTCATCAAATGACAAAAGTATAAGGTTAGCTGAAAAACAGTGTCCTCTAATCATCTCCTTTAATCATCAAGGGACATTCCTTGCATACCATATCAACTAATATATGCTTGCCTAACGAGTTTGACACTTTAATCATAAATTCCGTAGACTCAACAGACATTTTCATGCTAGATACCAATTTCATGCACACATATGAATGAGTAGAACCAGGGTCAATCAAGGCAATAATAGTAGTATCATAGATAGAAAATGTACTCGTAATCACATCTAGGGATGAAGACTCTTTGTGAGTGCGAATAGCGTATATTCTTATAGGAGCTCTATCCTCGGGTCTCACAGCAGACTCTTTAATGGCACTCTTACTGCTTGTTCCATTACTCGGGTTTTTTTGCGATCTACTTCGACTAACAACGTTACTTAATCTTACACTTTGATATCTCTCCTTTTAAATTGGTCTGGGGAACCACACTTGAAATAGGTCCCGTCACTCCCTCGACACTCATCGAGGTGACATTTACTGCATTGTGGACATTTCAGTCTTCTTGGTTGAACATTACCAATACTAGCAATCGAGGTGGTCTGGAACTTAGTACCCAAATACTATTTATCTCTTTTTTTATTCAGAAATCCAACAGAAGAAGGGTAGTGAGAATAGAAATCCCTCGAATTCTTCGATATAGACTGAAACGACTTGCTCATAGGCCTTTTCCTTGAGTCTCTAGCCTTAGACTCGGCCTTTCTCTTTTGTTTGGCCAATTCCCCAGCCTTACAGGATCTTTCAACGAGTACAACGAACTCTTTCAACTCAAGCATACCAACAAACATCTGAATGTCTTTGTTTAATCGGTTCTCAAAACTCTTGCACATAATGGCTTCGGTCGACACATATTACTGATCGTATTTGTTGAGTCTCACAAACTCATGCTCGTATTCAGTTACGGTCATTTTACCTTACTTCAACTCAAGGAACTCTTTTCTTTTTTGATCTATAAATCTCTGACTGATATACTTTTTCAGAAACTCCTCTTGGAAAGACTCTCATGTTACCTTCTCCTTTGGTACTATCGAGACAAGTTTCTTCCAAATCTCTAAGCAATGATACAACACATTTCATGCATTCTTTCGGTGTGCATGAAAATTCCTCAAAAACTCGGATGGTGTTTTTTAGCCAAAACTCTGCTCGTTTCGGATCATCATCAATGCTAGCTCGAAACTCTTTAGCTCATTGCTTTCGAATTTTATCCATCGGAGGTCTATTCAGTCTCATAAAATCCATACCACGGGGTGCCATTGGGATAGGATAGGGAATAGGTGGGGGTGGAGGGGGTTGAGCATTCAGGTTCGCTCGAACAAACTCAGTGTACCAAGCATCCATCATGTGGAGAAAGGCTTTCTGAGCCACTTTGCCTCCTCCCTGGCTAATTGTGGGAGGTTGGTTATCAGTTGGCACCACCCCTTCAGTAGGAGCTGGTGCGTTACTTTCTACGTCATCTGCCATAGCTCGATTGGGATCCATTTTCTATATGAAAACACAATTTAAAATCATCAAGAGTCGTCACACTATCATAATATACGTATGGCATGTATAGCTAGACTCAAACACATGGTACGTAGTCCAAGAACAGACTAAACCTAGCTCTAATACCACTAAATGTAACACCTCTTACCCGTATTCGATGCCAGAATAGGGTACGAGGCATTACCAGACTTAAACACAAGCATTCATACAAAACCGAGACATGAATTTCTGTCCAAATTTAAAACTTTTCATTATATTCATATTGTCCCTATTATGGACTTATAAGGCCCAAAACATACATCGGAAGTGATTCGGGACTAAACCGAGAACCTTTAGAACTTTTACAACACTTAGAAAATTTTCATGTTTTGGAGAGTCACACGCCCGTGTGGGTAGGCCGTGTGATCACACACGCCCGTATGGCTTGAGACAAGCCCGTGTCCTTAGCCTGTGTAGCTCTCTGTTTATGACGCCATCAACAAAATAAGGTCACATGACCACAACACACGCCCGTGTGCTTAGGCCGTGTGGCAAATTAAATTCTCAAAATTAAGTGCAGACTTCACATGGCCAGGGCACACGCTCATGTCCAAGGCCGTGTCTTCCACACACGGTCATGTTAAATATTTGACTTGTTCTTAATTATGTGTTCTTAATTCTTGTTTTGATATTCCAGGATATTAATTCAAGTTAAGCTCTTATTCAGATGAGGAATAGACCCTGTCTAAGAGTACATTTGTCATAATTAAGCGGAGTTGATTGTACGCCTAGAGATAGGGTGACAAGATTTTGCCGGATTAGGGTGAAACCTAATAAGGGGATTCATAGATCGAGTTAATGCAACCCTAGGGAGTTAATTAGAAAGAGATTTAAATTATTCAACCTAGGGTAAGACGTTGTTAGTCTCGAGAGAGATAATAATATAACTTAGGGATTTCTACGGATCAAGTCAAATGAATAAATCGTCCAATTCAGAGTCAAATAACAAGTGAAGTCTAGGTGGATTTTTCCTTAGGTATTGTCTTGATTCAATCGTTTTTCCAAAAAGTAATTCCCTAATTCTATTTTCTGTGATTTCTTAGTTTAGTTAATTAGTTAGTAAAAACAAACCCCATTATTCTTAGGCTAGATAATAAAAAGAGTCACTACTAGTACTTTTAGTTCCTTTGGGTTCGACAATTCGGTCTTGCTAAAACTATACAACTGTTCGATGGGTACACTTGCCTTCATCATGATAATAGTTAGTTTCAAGAACAATTTATTATAAATATTTAAAACTTGTCACGAATATCACTCATCACTGGCTGAGGGATGTTACACAGAGGATGAAGGCTGTAGTTTCTTAATTACTTTAAGCTTAGCATGATCAATCTCTAACCCCTTTTTAGAAATTTAATGGCCAATAATAATGCCACCGTTTACCATAAAGTGATATTTCTCCCAATTCAAAACTAGATTCGTTTCCTTAGATCTTTCAAACATACGTTCCAAAATTCATAAGCATTCGGTGAAAGATTCTCCATAGACTGAGAAGTTATCCATGAAAACATCCAAACCTTTTTCTATCATATCAGTCAAAATAAAGGTTATACAACGTATGAAGGTTGTGGGAGCATTACATAACCCAAAAGGCATGTGACGGAAGGCATAATTACTGAAGGGACAAGTCAAGGTGGTTTTCTCTTCGAGTAGTCTCATTGAGCTTTTGATAGTCAATACACATATACCACCCCGTCATAGTTATGCGTAGGAATAAGTTAATTCTTCTCATTTGAGACAACGATGATTCCCTCTTTCTTTGGAACATAGTGTGTTGGACTAACCCATTCACTATTAGAAATGGCGTAGACAATTCTAGCATCTAACCACTTAGTCAAATCCTTCTTCATGACCTCCTTCATAGTGGGATTGGGCCTCCACTGAGCTTCAATCATCAACTTCCTCCTTTCTTCTAAAAGAATCGTATGTTGACAAAGGGATGGACTTATACCTTTTATGTTAGTAATAGTCCACTTAATGGCCTTCTTATGTGCTTACAATACTTGAAGTACAACTACTTCTTGTTCTGAAGTTATATGTGCAGAAATGATAACAGTCAATGTGTTGTTCTATCCCAAATATCTATATTTCAAGTCCTCAAGAAAATGTTTCAATTCTAGCTTAAGCATTTTAATTATGGATGGTATCATCTTCTCGGAAGCATCCTCAAGAGGACCCAATGGTTCTTTACAATGCCTCCACCAGTCTAGTTGATTCACACGTTCCCATTCAATTTGAGAATCAATTTCATCTTGACAATCTGAAAAGCTTTCATCAAGATCGTGCGCATCACTATTCAAATATGTAGGATTTTCATTTTGTACTTCCATTTTGGTACCTGCAAATTCTATGCACTTAGTTTTTATAAATCGCCCCACTTCACATTCTTTTGGTTCCTCTATAAGTTTCTTTTCCATTGAGATAACTAGCATAGGTGTCAACAATTCCTTCACAAAGTTTACCCCCCGATTATGGCTCCCCCTCAAGTTTCACTGACTATCTCTCAACTAGGCGGTTGATTGTGGCTCCAAGAAGAATCATTACTGCTGATATTCTCAAGTATCATAATCATTTCTCTTGTAGTCTTCGTCTAGATACTTACCCCAAAAATAATGTCAAGTTGTACCTTGCTATCCTCATCCAACCTGGCATAAAAATATTGTAGTTACACTACACTCTCAACTTTCTTACCAATCCATCTCACAATATTCTTTTGAACCATTCCTAGGCTTGGCCTAAAGTCTCCGTATCTCATTTTTTAAATTCAAACAACCCTTCGTAAGCAGTGAGCACATTAATCATCAGTATATTTTGCCTCAAGAACAGTTGCAAGAACTCCTCCCATGAAGTGATGGTGTTCGGAGGCAGCATGTCTAACCATTCCTTAGCTTTCCCTCTAAGAGCAAATGAAATCAATAACAACCATATCATCTCATTCAACACCCCTAAATAGTTGACAGTACTGCATATGTGGTGTCAAAGACATATCATTGATCAAAGATCTCATTTCTGGAAAAAGTAGACATGCTCCCTACAATAAATAAAAGAAAAAATGAAATACACACATCATAAAGAAAACTCAAGCAATTCATCGAACAAATACAAACGTCAGAAAGAAATAAAAACATTTGTATCTATAGACTTAAATTTCACTAATTATTTTCCTAGTTAAATGCATTAATCACAAAAAGCACTAAATCACAAACAAAATCCTCGGCAAAGACGCCAATAACTGATCCAGGCAAGGCTAGAAAATATAATTCATAAGATCCATGAACATCGCAGGTGCATTCATTAGCTCGAATTGCATCACAAGAGATTCATAATGACATATCGCGTACGAAATCTTTCACCTTCAACTGATAATATCCCGATCTCAAATTAATCTTGAAGAAAACTAATGCACCTTTCAACTGATCAATTAAATTGTCAATACGCGACAATGGATACCTGTTCTTAATCGTTAGCTTATTCAATTGCCAATAATCAATTTAAAGCCACATCAAATAGTACCAAAGGTCACAGGGTGATATACTAGGACGTATAAAACCGTAGTCTAGAAGATATTACAATTGAAATTTTAGCTCTTTTAACTTCATTGGCACCATTTGGTACAGAGCAATTGTTACAGGAGCTATTGGGTAAACATCAATTGATAATTCTACCTTACGGTCATGAGGCAGCCCTAGTAACTATTCAAGAAACACGTTTGGGAGCTCATAAACTGTTTGTATCTTATTTTATTTTCATCCAAGTTTGAATTAATAACATAAGCCAAAAAAGCTTCACAGCCTCAATTCAATAGTTTATTAGCTTGAATTGATGGAATGATACAAGTCAAGCCAGTCGATCTGATGCCATTCACTTCCATTATCTAATATTCTGGACGTTGGACGAAAAATTTCTTTTTATGATAGTCTAGAACTACAACATGCTCAGTTAACCTATAACACCCCTCATTCGGTCTGGTCACCGAGCCTGAGTTACAGGATGCTACATCAAACAACGAAACTTAATCACATGCATATGCGGTTGTGAATAAGAGTAACGACTAGTAAAATTAACATTTAAAGAAGAGTTCGTTACTAATTTAAACATTTAAACAAAAATAGGAATAAAATTATCTGCAATTAAAGTTTGTTCTTTAACATTCCAAAGAAAAAAAATAGGTATTGATACAAGTTCACAAGGATCAATATTTTTGTGAGATAGGTAACTATATAGGTAAAAAAATTGATACCAAACCAGTATTCTGCCAAGAATCCAATCCTTTCGGTTAGGTCAAACCGTTTTCTCCAAAATGGTCTTGATTTCTCTGTTTGAGACTTTTGCTTGGCTGTTTGTTTAGGGGTGATAGGCTGTAGCTACACGGTGCTAAACTTCGTATTTTTTCATAAGTGCCTCCATAACTCTATTGCAAAAATGGGTTCCGCAATTGCTGATCATGGCTTGAGGTGTGCCAAACCTAGAAAAAATAGTTCATTTTAGAAACTCCACAATAGTTTTAGCAGTATCATTGCGAGTAGGCTTTGGTTCTATCCACTTAGAAACATAGTCTACCACAATAATTATATACGCATTTCTAAATGAAGAAATAAATGGACCCATGAAGTTAATGCCCTACACATAAAAAATCTCACATACATGAATTGGAGATAGGGGCATTTGATTTCACTTAGTTATGTTACTTGCATGTTGGCATCTATCACAAGATTTATAGAAATCATATGCATCTTAGAAAATTACGGGCCAATATAACCCACACTTGAATATCTTCCACAAGCTTCGGTATGAAAAAAAGTGAGTATAAAAGCTACCTCAGTTTCTAGAACACATCGTCTTTTTATCTGATCTAAGCAATGTTTCCACAGGTATGAGTCATCCCAAATATAATATCGAGCTTTTCTTTTAAGCTTGTCCCTCATGGGATGAGATAACCCAGTGGGTAATGAACCTATAGTAAGGAAGTTAACCATATCTGCATACCATGGAAAATACGCTTGAGCCAAAAATAGGACCTCATCAAGAAACTCATCCTTTATAGGACTGTCATCACAAGGTGTTTTTAACCTAGTTAAGTGGTCAAGCCACCAATTTTTCGCATCATTTCTTGTCTCGAATCTCGATGTCAAATTCTTGGAGCAGTAAAATCCATCTAATGAGCCCCAATTTCATTTCCTTCTTTGTGACCAAATACCTAAAAGCTGCATGGTTAGAAAAAATAATCACTTTAGAACCCAATAGATAAGACCGAAAGTTATCCAAATTAAATACAATAGCTAAAAGTTCTTTTTTTGTGGTAGTATAGTTGCTTTGTGCAACATCTTGGGTTTCTGAGGCATAATAAATGACATGAGGCTCTCTATCTATCGTTTGCCCCAACACGGCCCCCACACTTCGTTCACTTGCATCGCACATGATTTCTAAGGGATAGTTCCAATTTGGTGCTTGTACTATAGGAGCGGAAACAAACTTCTATTTGAGTGTGTCAAAAGCCTCCTTGCATTTTGGGCTGAACTCAAATTTCTTATCTTTTTGCAATAATTCACAAAGTGGTTCAACTACTTTTGAGAAGTTCTTTATAAAGTGCCTATAAAATCCTGCATGGCCAAGGAAAGAACGAATTTCCCTTACAGTTAAGGGATATGGAAAAGAATTTATAATATCAGTTTTGGCCTTACCGACCTCAATCCCTTTAGCTGAAACTATATGTCCTAGAATTAAACCTTTGTCTACCATGAAATGAAATTTCTCATAATTCAAGACAAGATTAAATTCTATGAATCTACTTAAAATTTTCGTGAGGTTTTTAAGGGATTCATTGATAAACCCGTAATTTATACATATTTTTACCCCATGCTTAATGCATTTTATGGATGATTTTCCACTAGAATTGGTGAATTCGATGCTCCTAATGCTTTAATTTCATGTTTTATAGTTAGGAGAGCATAGGAGAGCAAAAGGAACGAGAAACAGACCAAAAATGGAGAAAATGGGCCAAAGTACGAAACCAACACGGCTTGGACTTCCTCACACGGGCAGACCACACGGCCGTGTCAATTTGGCAGTTTCGAAGCACGATTCACATCGGCGTGTCCGTGCCGAGCCCAAGTTGAGTCCAATTCGAAAAAGGCTAATTTTAAGGGCTTTTAGGCATTCCAAAGCCTATAAATACACCCTAAAGGAGGAAGAAAAGGGAGGCACAAAATAGGGAGTAAGGAATTACTCCAGGGAAGCCGATTGATCCATCTCAGAAGCCGGGTTCTCCATCCAAGACTGAAGATCTCTCCTCAATTCCCTCTTCAGGAGTTTTGGGTTTTCTTTATGTTTTGTATTGTTTATTATTCTGAGATGTTTTCTTATTTAGTTATGAACTAAAACACCTAAATACCTAAGGGGAATGAAACCTAAGGCGAATCTTATTATTATTTTCTGAATTGTATGATAAATATTTAACTTGTTCTTAATTCTTATTTTGATATCCCAGGATACTGATTCAAGATAAGGTCTTATTCAGAGGAGAAATAGACCCTGTCTAAGAGTACATTGTCATAATTAAGCAGAGTTGATTGCGTTCCTAGACATAGGGTGACAAGATTTTGCCGGATTAGGGTGAAACCTAATAAGGGGATCCATAGATTGAGTTAACGCAACCCTAGGGTGATAATTAGAGAAAGGTCTCAATTATTCAATCTAGGTCTTAGACGTTATTAGTCTTGAATAGGTATAATAACATAACTTAGGGATCTCTGCGGAACAAGTTAAATGAATAAATCATCTGATTCGGAGCCAGAATAACAAGTACAGTCTAGGTGGATTTTTCCTTAGGTATTGTCTTAATTCAATCGATTTTCCCAAAAGTAATTCCCTAATTCCATTCTCTATGAATTCCTAGTTTAGATAATTAGTTAGTTAAAACAAAAACCTCTTTATTCTTAGGATAGATAATAAGAAGACAGTCATTACTAGTACTTTTAGTTCCTTTGGGTTCGACAATCTGGTCTTGCTAAAACTATACTACTGTTCGATAGGTACACTTGCCTACATCGCGATAATAGTTAGTTTCAAGAACGATTAATTATAAATATTTAAAACCTATCACGAAATCACACGATCATTCATTAAAAGATTTCCCATGCACACAAAATCATCCATAAAAACTTCAATAATGTTTACTACATATTCAAAAAATATACTCATCATGCACCTTTGGAAGGTGGCTGGTGCATTACAAAGTTTGAATGGCATCCTGCTATACGCAAATGTCCCAAATAGGTATGTGAAAGTGGTCTTTTCTTAGTCCTCGGGTGTAATTGGGATTTGGAAAAAACAGAATATGTATCAAGGCAGCAATAATGTGTTTTGCCAGCTAAATGGGGCGGTCGACATTGTCAAAATGACACAGGAATGCAAAAACCTACACAACCCTGGGAGAAGCGAACCACGCCAGACATAGCCGTGCTACACGATCATGTAGCCACACGGCCTATACACATGGGCGTGCCAGAAGGCCGTGTGACGACATCTCAAATCGCGACGAACACGGACGAGACGCGAGCCACACGGGCGTGTGCACCGGCCGTGCCACTTGAAAAATTAGAATAATTCTCTTATTTTATTTTTCTTTTATTAAGTTTTTAAGATTCATTTTTTTTCCTTTTAAACACAGCTTATCTTTATGACTACTATCAGATTATTCCCTTCACTCTCTTTTTATCATTCAGAATCATACTTGATATCCAGATTTATTTCCAATACTCGATCTCGCCAATCCAAGAATATCATCCATTCTTAATACAGGAAGTTTCACTTCTCTCCCTATCTTATTTTTATACTCTAATATCTATCTTCGTACATTGAGGGCAATGTACATCTTAAGTGTGGGGGGATATTTATTTCATTATTAGAAATATCCCTGAATGACTACTTTGTTCTCTTGAAAAGCTTTCATATCATATTTAGGATAAATTTTGATTGATTTATGATTTTAATTGATATATCTTGAATTAAAACATAAGAATATATGCATTGATTGTTTAAACTTTAAGACATTGGAGAATCAAGCATGATAAGTTGATTTTTAAAATTTAAAAATTTTAGGTTGTTTCCCCAAAGTTTAGATATTACTTTGAGTTGGAATTCACAAGTTTTAAACATCAAAAAGCCATAATTTTTGTGAGATTTTTGAGCCTTTTGAGCATCTATTAATTCTTTCATGCTCACTTTTATTATTGCTTTGAGTGCGTCAGTATTGAACTGTTATTCTACAACTTACTTGATTATGCATGTCAAGACCACACCATTTGATTTGATATGTCAAAATGATTAAGGCACTTAGGATTAACCCACTCATGCCATGAAAAGCCTACCTCCACGATTAACCCCTAGTAAACCCCCTTGAGCCTAACAAGCCATTTCTTGTATTACCCTAAATATTAACCTTTAACCTATTATTGTTGAAATCCCCTAAATTAATTTGAGCCCAAATTTTTTTTCGAGATTTGAATTGAAATAGTTGCTTAGCTATATTTTATTCTACTTTGTTATTTAACTTGTTCTTAAAAAAACAACAACAACAAAAAACAAACATGTATACTTTGTAAGCTTCAGTATTTAAATTCCATATTCTAAGAAAAGCTCTGTTGTACGCAAGTAATGATTAACTCTTTTTCTAGTTAGGCAATTTTTCAATTCAATCTCGATTTTAACCCTTTCTTTCAGCTTGTGACCACACCCCCTAACCAAGCCTCATTACAACCTTCTAAAGACCTTTTGATTGATGTTTCATTTCAATATATAAGTGATGGAGACTTGATTTTCATGCAAGCCTATGGTAATGACTTTTCATTATTGACTATTGAGTGCTTCATTTGTTGTCCTTAAAACACCTCGAGTGATTTGAGTAAATCTTTAGTGATGATGTGAAACTCTGTGATATTCTGAATCAAAGTAATTACTTAAATGAGGGGAGACACCTATGTTTGTATGATTAAATACTCAACTTGGAATGTTTGAAACTTTCATGTTCTTTTAGTTGAATTCTCAATGTATGATTACCTATGGATTATTTTGAGATATTATTGATAGAAATTATAAGTTGAGAAGAATTTATTTTGATTATAAGTTGAGAATTTTGCTTGAGGACAAGCAAATGCTTAAGTGTGGGGCTATTTGATAAACCATAATTTATACATATTTATACCCCATGGTTAGCACATTTTATGGATGATTTTCCATTAGAATTGGTGAATTCGATGCTCCTAATGCTTTAATTTCATGTTTTATACTTAGGAGAGCATAGGAGAGCAAAAGGAATGAGAAACGGGCCAAAAATGGAGAAAATGGGCCAAAGTAAAAAATCAACATGGCCTGGACTTCCTCACACGGGCAGACCACACGACCGTGTCAATTTGGCAGTTTCAAAGCACGATTCACACAGGCGTGTCCCTGCCGAGCCCAAGTTGAGTCCAATTCGGAAACGGCTAATTTTTTAGGGCTTTTAGGCATTTCAAAGCCTATTAATACACCCTAAAGGAGGAAAAAAAATGGAGGCAAAGAATAGGGAGTAAGGAATTACTCCAGGAAAGCCGATTCATCCATCTCAGAAGTCGGGTTCTCCATCAAGACTAAAGATCTCTCCTCAATTCCCCCTTCAGGAGTTTTGGGTTTTTTTATGTTTTGTATTCTTTATTATTTTGAGATGTTTTCTTATTTAGTTATGAACTAGAACCCCTAAATACCTAAGGGGAATGAAACCTAAGAGGAATCTTGTTATTATTTTCTGAATTGTATGATAAATATTTAACTTGTTCTTAATTATGTGTTCTTAATTCTTGTTTCGATATCCCAGGATACTGATTCAAGATAAGCTCTTATTCAGAGGAGGAATAGACCTTTTCTAAGAGTACATTTGTCATAATTAAGTGGAGTTGATCGCGCCCCTAGACATAAGGTGACAAGATTTTGCCGGATTAGGGTGAAACCTAATAAGGGAATCCATAGATCGAGTTAAGGCAACCTTAGGGTGTTAATTAGAGAAAGGTCTCAATTATTCAATCTAGGGATTAGACGTTATTAGTCTTAAATAGGGATAATAACATAACTTAGGGATCTCTACGGAACAAGTTAAATGAATAAATTGTCCGTTTCGAAGCTAGAATAACAAGTACAGTCTAGGTGGATTTTTCCTTAGGTATTGTCTTAATTCAAATCGATTTTCCCAAAAGCAATTCCCCAATTCCATTCTCTGTGAATTCTTATTTTAGATAATTTGTTAATTAAAACAAAAACCTCTTTATTCTTAGGCTAGATAATAAGAAGACAGTCATTACTAGTACTTTTAGTTCTTTTAGTTCGACAATCTAGTCTTGCTAAAACTATACTACTGTTCGATAGGTACACTTGCCTACATCGCGATAATAGTTAGTTTCAAGAACGATTAATTATAAATATTTTAAACCTATCACGAAATCACGCGATCATTCATCAAAAGATTTCCCATGCACACAAAATCATCCATAAAAACTTCAATAATGTTTACTACATATTCAAAAAATATACTCATCATACACCTTTGGAAGGTGGCTGGTGCATTGCAAAGTTTGAATGGCATCCTGCTATACACAAATGTCCCAAATAGGTATGTGAAAATGGTCTTTTCTTAGTCCTCGGGTGTAATTGGGATTTGGAAAAAACAGAATATGTATCAAGGCAGCAATAATGTGTTTTTCCAGCTAAATGTTCAAGCATTTGATCTATAAAAGGAAGAGGGAAATGGTCTTTTCTAGTATAAGAATTCAACTTCATGTAGTCAACGCAGACATGCCACCCATTTTGCACTCGGGTTGGTACTAGATCACCCTCAACATTTTTTTTTACTGTCACATTTGTTTTCTCGGCAGACTTGCACCGGACTTACCCATCTATTGTCAGAAATTTGGTAAATTATGTTAGCATCCAGTAGCTTAATTATTTCCTTTTTTACCATATCCATCATATTTGGGTTCAATCTTCCTTTTACCTCTCGCTTTGGTTTCATGTTTTCCTTCAAGAAAATCTTATGTGTGCATGTAAAGGGGCTTATCCCTTTTAAGTCAGCAATGGTCTAGCCAATTGCCTAATTATGTTTTTTAGTACTTGTATCAAACTTTCCTTTTCGAGCTTGGAGAGTTTATTTGAAACTATGATCGGTAAGGTATTATCTTTCCTCAGAAATGCATATTTGAAATGCTCGAGAAGTGGTTTTAGTTCCAAATCTGGTGCCTGCACAAGAGAAGGTAGCAGTTTAGTGTTCATAGGAGACAACAATTCATTAACAGATTCATAAATAAACCTTGAATCGAAATTGTCATCAAACAATGTTTCAAGTTTATCTTTATAAGGTGACTCAAAATTTTCTTCTACTAATGAGTCAATTATGTTGACAAGGTTTACGTTTAAGATTTCACTTGAGTGACTTATAGCGTCGTACTAAGGAAAGGTCGCCCCAACAAGATGTCTGAAGACCCAGGAGTGTTATTCTCTTCCATTTTTACCACATAAAAGTCCGCTAGAAAGATAAGCCTGTTGACTTTCACCAATACTTCTTCAAGGACTCTTTCAGGATACACAATAGACCTATTCATCGATTGAATGATAACACCTATTTTCATCAAAAAAACCCACGTTAAGTGATTCAAAAATGAAAAAAATGCACTACATTTTTGGAGGTACTTAAATCACACATAGCTTTTTTAATTCTTAAGTGGCCTATTTTGTATGGTATTGCAAACATGCCTCTGTCTTTACATTTTACTGGCATCCTTCGCTACAACACCACAAATACGTTTTCACCAACACTTATTCTTTCATTTCCAGTTAATTTTCACTGGTTGGTGCAAAGTTCCTTGAAAAACTTGTCATATCTCGAAATTTGTTTGATGGCATCCAACAACAATATGTTAATATCAAAGTTTCTGAATGTTTTGAGGATCTCTTTTTCCTCTTTACTTGTTCGATGTTGGTTCAACTCTCTTGGAAATAGAGGTTGAATTATGGGCAATGGAGGTTTCTTTCATACTTGTTCATCATTCTCTTACTTTTCTTGGGCAGAATCTTGATTAAGAATCCTGTAAAGATTTGGTTCCAATTGTTTCCCACTTCACAATGTAACTGCATTTGCATTTTGTCTTGGGTTAGGTTCTGTTTGTGACGGCAACTTCCCTTGTGAGTCTATTTTCTTTTGGAAATTAACAATTTGTCATTGTATTTGCTGTTGGAAATCAAACACATTAGCTGCTAATTTATTTACCATTATTTCTAGAGAGCTACCTAAATCTCGCGTTTGTTGTGGAAATTGATTTTGGTATGGCTGGTTATACCGTGGGTTAGCCCTATAACTCAAGCTAGGATGGTATTTCCATCTTGTGTTATATGTATTAGCGTAAGGGTCATATCACCTTTGGGATAGTCCCAGAAACTTCCCCACAACATCCAAATGAGCCATAGTGTTGTCACACAAACTAGGGCATGTGTCAGTTGTATGTTTGGTTGCTGCACAAATTTCGCATAGTCGGACTGGTCCTGCTTTTTTTTTTGCAAAAAGAGAATTCATGATATTTGTAAGTTTTTTGACTTTATCTTTTAAAGTTGAAATACTTAGCTAGTGAACCCTTTTAGTGGGTTCAGGATTGGCTCGAAATTGATATGTATTTACAGGCATTGTGGATATTAGGTCCCTTGCCTATTGGGGGTCATGTTGACTAATGCTCCTTTACTGGCGACATCTATCATATTCATTTCTATAGGCTTCAAGCCCTCATAGAAGTATTGGAACGGAGACTGTTATATTATTTCATGTTGTGGGCAACTTGTACACAACTTCTTAAATCGCTCCCAATAGTTGTAAATATATTTCACATCCTTTTTCCTTATCCCAACAATCTCCTTCCTTGACTCATCTCCGCATGATGCTGGGAAAAATCTATTAAGAAACTAACAAGAAAGATCAGTCTAAGTTGTGATAGATCTAGGAGGTAGATAAAATAACCATTCCATAGTAGAATTTGCTAAGGAAAAAGGGAAAGCACATAATTTGATTTGGTCCTCAGTTGTGCCCTAAGGTTTCATACTAAGACAAACAATATGAAACTCTTTTAGATATTTGTCTGGACTTTCATTTTGCAATCCATAAAAAGTCGGCAGCAACTGGATTAGTCCTGACTTAAGTTCAAAATTAGTGTCCATTGTAGGATACACAAAGCATAACAACTGTTGATCTGCAAGAGCTTCGACCATTTGCTGAATTGTTTGAGCCATAGGTTATTGTACTGGATTCGGGTTTATGTTAACCCTAGAATTAGGCACTTCTTCTGGTGGACCGACTCTAATTCTTTTGTTCTTTAGTGTTTGAGTAGGGTTTTTGTTAACCCTAAACTCAACTTCATCGCCTACTTCTATTTCTGGCAGTGGGTTATTCTAAGTTCCTGGCACCTTTAACTGCTTTTTCTATAGCTTCGTTTTCTTGCGATTAGCTCTCGCAGTCTTTTCTATTTCTGAATTGAATGCAAGATTTCTTGGAGCAGATCTAGTCATAAGAAAAAGAAAAAAGATTAGTATGTTACCAGTCCCCAATAATAGCGCCAAAATTTGGTGTGTCATTGAAATCACCAAAAATAACAAAAAGAATATTATAAGGGAAGTAGGGCCAAATCCGTAAAGACTGGATCACTACAAATTCTCGTTCCTCGAAATCATGGGTACAGTCATGCCGAATAAAAATGTCTAACCTGGGAAAAAAAACAAAATTAAAAATATGGATGAGTTGAAATTGAATAAATTGAAGTTGCAATTGTAAAAAGAAATAGAGTAGAGGGAAGTGGTTTTTCTATTTGAGGGATTCTATCCTCTGATTATCTTAATCCTCCTTTGGTTCAATCATAGGGTTTTAGGTGATCCTTCTCATGATCGAATAAGCCAGTTATAGTAGAGGAGGATGCCTACAACTACTAGCTCCTCTTAGGTTATAACCTTACGATCGAGAGGAACCTGACTCTAGCCAATCGTCACTCTTGTGGGACCATCTTACACTAGATCATCATTTCTCAATGGCGAATGTCATGCCATTTCTCTTAGGCTTAACAACTTCTGACGTAGTAAGTTAGCGAACTGAATGTGCAACCTTCCCAAAACATACAAAGCGGGCCGCCTTTGCGTAAGATGAAAAAATTACTTTTGGAAGGAGATGGATGGAAGCGTCAGTCTCGTAATGTGGAGAAATGATGAATACTCATTGAGAAGGGTTAAGTGCGGGCTTTAAGCCTCATGAACTTTTTTAGAGGAGTTTTGATAACCTTTAGCTAGATGAGTTTAGTGGCTCATGCTTTTCGGGAAAAAATACAAGTTTAATGGAATGAATTTTTATTGGAAAATAAAGGGAAAAAAAGGGCTGAAAGCCTTAGGGAGGAGTTTTTTATAGAAGTGATGAGTGAATATTCATGTCACTCTATCCCATATTTATAGTACATAAAAAACCTAGTTTAATCCTATTTAAACTCTAGATAATAATGTTTAAAAGATATAACTTGAAATTAAATCTAAAAAATATCATAATAATCCTAACAATAATATCTTCTTTGAAATTTTGCCCGAAGTCTTCCACGTTTTGTATTTTCGGCACCACTTCTTCCCTATTTCTCATGCTGGCATGTTTTGTCTTTAAATTCATGCTTTTTGCCCCCAATTTTCTTTTTGCCTTCAATTTAGTCCTTACAAGATAAAAAAAACCATAAACAACCCAAATTAGTAGGATCATACTCAAAATATATATGTAATTAAGACATAAAAGTATGTCATTTTAGAGTATTGTCAGAACCTTTCATAAATTTCAATTTAATTCCCCAAGCCATTTACTAATTAAAAATCTATAGCAATTGGACTTTATAATTTAGTTCTTGAGCCTTAATTAACCACAATTTTGACTAAATTGGATGTCCAAAATCCAATTCATTTATAATTTAGCTCCGTAAATTTCTTATTAAATATTTATGGGCTCGATTTACGAAAACTGGTCCCAAAATCATCTTTTTCGACACCACTGGAAATCAGGTCATTACAAACAATGTCAGTTGATGTAGTGGCAAAGGAAAATGTAGAGGAGGAAGTGCTTTTAGCCAAAAAAAAATGAATCTAGTATTATTGACACCAGGCTACCTCAACAGATACATGGCTTTGAGGACACAAGGCTTCACTCAGGAGGAAAACATTAAAGATGCTAGTTTTGTAGATCAAGGCATTGACACTTTTGTAACTTAAAGTGGTCTAATGGGTATTATGTCATTTGTACAGCACTATGTAAGAGAGCTTGTACTGGAATTCTATGCCAATTTTCATCTCTTGACAAATGATTCAATGAGAAAATTATTCTAGAAGGTGTATGTCAGAGGCCATTGGTGTGAGATCAACCATGAATTGATCCAAATGGTGCTTAAATGTTTAATAAAAACTTGGTTGAATTAGATAAATCCTTGAATGCCACTATTTCTACCATTACCAACAACATCTAACAATCTTGGCCTGAAAAAAGAAGCATTAGAACTTTTTCATTTTCCACTGTATATGTTGCCCTATTTGCCATTGCAACTAGAAATTGGGTCCCAAACACACAGAGAGATTCAGTGACCCCGAAGGTAGTTGTGCTAATCAGAAAAGCAATGGAGATAATTGAGGTTGATGTGGCTTAGCTGGTGTCTGATCAGGTGGTAAGTCATGTTGAAAAGGTACATGCCAGAAACCTTTTACCATTTCCATCTTTGATTTTCCAAGTCCTAATGTTTTAAAATCCAAAGATAGTGAAAATCACTAAAAGATGTAAGAGGATAGTTCTTCAGCTTAATTTCTCTATTAAGTGGCTTAAGGGTAAGGATATTAATGTAGAGCTAGTATAGTAGGTAGGTGGTGAGAATGCTGAGCAAAAGGAACAAGCAGACCATGAAGCAACAACTACTACTGGGGAGGCAAAAGTGTCTACTTCCAATGGCCCTTTGAGAAATGATGAAGAATTCCATAGAAGAATGATTGATCATCTAACATCCTCAATTAAATCTTATAGTAGAGTGAATCTAGGATAAGGGCTAAGATAAGGTTCATTAAGCAATTAGGAACAGAGAAATTTTGGAATGATATGTAAAGTAAGTGATCCTTGCAGAAATGTTCACTCAATCTGATGATCTTGTACTCCTGATTTGGTTGTCTAACATACTCCTACCTAGTTTTATGGTTTTATTATGTTACTTATTTTGTTTAGATCTTGTTATTTTTATAATTCAATTCGAGTTATGTTAACACCAATAGGTATATTTTACTTAGTGTATGGATTTGTTTGTTTTTGTGCATAGGTCTTGAATAAAAGCTAATGAAATCTCATGATCAAGCATCCAAGTCTCAAGCTTAGCCTGGAAGCCTAAGTTAATTTTGGAAATTTTGTAAGTAACCTATAATGTTATCTTGGTTGAATTTTATTTTTTGATTACTAGTTAATTACGTTTGATTATGTGGATTTGAATATGCAATTTGGTTGGTTTAGTAATGATGAATTGAGGGTTATAAATTGGTAATGTTTAAACATGTTTAGATAGGTCAATTGGTTGAATGTGTTTTTTTGGTATATTGTAGGAATGTTTAAGTTCATTTGACTAATGCTTTGGACACTTAAAATTTTAGGATTTTGACCATTTGGTCATTGAGTCTCAAGATAGAAAGAACTTGTCTCAAGACCGTTAGAACAAATTTCACATAAATTTTTGCATTCAAGAGCCTAAGGTCTTGAGGCATACTTGTATAGTCTCGAAATAATCATTCCTAGGTGTAACAGCCCGGTTTAGACCCTAGTTGAAACAGTGGTTTTGGGACCAAAATCTGAGTCAAAAAAATATTTTTATTATTTTCTGTGTTTACAACATGATATGTGATATGTGTGAAAATTTCATGTGAAAATTTTATCGTTTGTGTGCTCGATTTTATAAAAGGACTTAATCGCGTAAAATGCAGAAGTGACTTGCTATTTGTTAAAAGTGTCTATTTTCTATGAGGAATTAAATGAGAGGTCCTTATGTTGATAGACATTTATGGACATCCATTATAAGTTTTTAAAGGTTATTCATTAAGGATAAAATTGAAAATTGAAAATTATGTTATTATTAATTAAAACAAAGCTAAAATGAGACATATTCTCATCATTTTGAACCGAAAATAGAAGAAAGAAGAAACTAATTTTATGTTTTAGGGTTCGTCCATGCTGAAGCTCAATTGAAGGTTCGTTTTTGTTCCATTTTCGATGATTTCTATGTTTTTGAGATTGTTGCTTCAAATACTAGCTAGCCCATGCTTGAATTTTTGAATTGTTGTGGATTTTGTGATTTGTCATTTTTGGTAGCTTGAGATTTTTGTGGTTTAATGATGAAAAATAAATCTTTGTTGATAGATTATTATGTTTAATTAAGTGATTTTTGAAAAAAAGTGTATTAGGGATTAAATTGTGAAAAAATAAAAATGTGGGGGTTTAAAGTGTGAATAAATATGAAATATAGGTTGTTTGGGGTATTATCGTAATTCGGCTAAGTATAGCTTAAATTGAATTGTGTGAATTTTGTGTATTTATGAAATAGGGATTAAATTGAATAAATGTGTAATTTTAGGTTCTAAAGTGCAAAAATGCCCAAATATGTGTTTTTGGATGAAATTGAATGTGTTGTTGAATAAAAGGGTTAATTTTGAATGTATATAGATCAAGAAAGGAATAAATCGAATTTGGATCGAGGAAAATCGAAAGTTTTTGTGTAATCGATCTAATTTGTCTATTCTGACTACGAGGTAAGTTCATATACAAATGAATGCCTTTAAATTGATTTACAAATGCTTATTAGTCAATGAATTACCATGAATGTTGAACGAGCAAATACGAGCAAGAATCGACGAAGTTACGATGTCCAAAAGTCCCGTACGAACCATAGGAATAGTATAGGATACGAGTGTCATGACATTAGGATTCCGAGATTGATATCATGTAAGACCATGTCTAGGACATTGACATCGATCTGAGATTACGTGTAAGACCATGTGTGGGACATTGGCATAGTATATGATTTTGTGTAAGACCCTGTTTGGGACAGTGGCATCGATATTTGATAACATGTAAGACCATATTTGGGATATGGCATTGTACGAGTTTATGAGCGATCTGAGTATCCTTATCAATTCAAAACGGTTCAACGAGCAATATCGAGAATGGAATGAAAATGTGAATGAGTATCCGATTCAGGTACGTTTGAAATGTATATGTTATTCAAGAATGAAAGGTGAGTATGTGTATAAATAATGACATGTGAATTTCATAAGAATGAATGGTGGTTAAATGCAAGTGCATTAAGAACAAGTGAGTTAGATGTGAATTATGAAACTTGTGTATGTGATTTTTTATGGATTCCATGGATAAATTGGCTTATATTTATCTTATGTTTTAAGTTTATTTGTATAAGGCTTACTAAGCTTTTGAAAGCTTACTTTGTGTGTGTTTTTCATTGTTTTATAGATTATCGAAGCTACCTTGAGGTCGGGGATCGTCAAGTATTATCATCACACTATCGAACGTTATTTTGGTACTTTTGAAGTTGTAAATATTAATATATGGCATATATAGGCTAGTGATGTTATGATATGTGTTATTTATTTCCAGGTGATATGGTATGAATATGATTGATACTATGGAATTGGTTTTGGTATAGACTATGTGATGGAAAAATGTTATAATTGATGTATATATATGGCCTTGTGTAAATGGCCATCTTGGTATGATTTGGTAGTTAAAATGGTAAGGTTTTGATATGATTTTGAGTTTAATTATATAGTGTTTGAGACAAATGGATTTGCATGATTTTAGTTTATGAAATTGGTATGCTTTGATATGAAATTGAGTATAAAATTGATTGGTGATATTGTGGATTGAATTATACATGTTTGGGTATGGTTTTGGTTGCTATTTGGTCATGAATTATGCTTTGGTTGATGCTTGTAGAGATGACCCTTTTTGGTTGTTATTTGGTCATGAATTATGCTTTGGTTGATGCTTGTAGAGATGACCCTTTTTGGGTGGCATGTTGACCTTATAAATGGCCTATTTTTGTCCACACGAGCAGAGACACGGGCATGTGTCTCAACCTTGTGCAACACACGGTTATGTTACATGGCCGTGTGTCTCCTGGGGTACCCTTCAATTTAAAGTCAGTATACTCTACAGTTTTGACATGGCCTAAACACATGGGCATCTCTATTGGTCGTGTGTGTCACACGGGTTGGCACACGGGCATGTGATCAGCCGTGTAACCCAAGTTAGTAACCCCCTTACCTTTCACACGGCTTAGCATACGGGCTTGTCCTCAACTGTGTGTTACAAGTCAGTATGTATTCCCTATTTTCACACGACCTGTGACACGGGCGTGTTTGGTAGTCGTGTGAGGCACACGGCCTGTTCACACAAGCGTGTGACCCTTAATGTTTGAAATTTTTTTATGTTTCCTTAAGTTTGTAAATATTATCGGTTTAGTCTCGAACCTCTTTTAATCATGTTTTAAGGTCTCGTAGAGCCTTATAAGAGACATTGTGAATGTTTTGAATGAATTTCGATTATGAATGCTTAAGTGTATGTGAATGAGGTGTGTTATCCGGTAATGCCTTGTAACCTTATTCTGGCGACGAATATGGGTTAGGGGTGTTACATTAGGTCCGAGACAAGTGGCATATTTGTAATGTGAGATCACACATGTGGATCTGAAAAATGGGTCAGGTATGAGGTGTTAGACCTACACCTACATCTGACACAGACTTTGATAGGATATAAGATGCTATATTTGTTGCTGAAGTAACTTAAACTTAGTATCATTGAAGCTAAATTAAGACAAGCATAGCGAATAGAATTAAAGGGTATTATGAATGCTAAATGCACATAAATGAGGTCAATGGGTTGACATGCAATATTTCGGGGTCAAAGGTGGTAAAACATGAAGCCAAGTTACGAATCCTAGGTCAAACTAGCAAAATGCAAGGTAATGTGTTGAGACAGTGAAGCCATGTCTCCCTTATTTCAAGATTTTAGCTTAGAAGTTTGAAGTCTTGAGACACTGTCCCATCTGTCTCGAGATGGAGTATTTTTGATCAATATGATATATATATTGAATCAATTCAAAAATTCACATGCATGACAAGTACAATTATATTAGTAAATTCATCGGTTGAATCATTAAAATATTAATCGTACATAAAGATATGAAAGGTGATTTGCCACAAATTACACTATTATTTACATCCCTTTTTCACATAACTTTAGCTTGTTTAATAGTTAATTCAAGTCATTTTAGTATTTATCTATTTTTTTATACTTTTATTAGTAATTTATGTTTTTTAGTAGTTTTTATTACATCTTAGATATCTAAATAACTTTATGTGGTTATGTAGGTCAAATCAAGAGCTAAAGATGCACATTCAAGCCAAAATTTCTACCTATGTCACAATACAACGACATCAATGTTGCAAACTGAAGACAGAAGCAAAAACAAGTTTTGGAATAAAACTGCCTATTGTTTCGTGACACGCCTCTTGTTGTGTCGTGACACGAGTCCTATGTTGCAACACAAGAGGCAAATGTTGCAACACGACTTCTGCGCGCATCGATTGAGATTTTTAGGGGCAATTTGGGGTCTTTTTACAACTTATAACCCCAATTGTCATTATAAACAAATGAGAACTTTAGTCTTTTTTTGTCTATATAAACAACATTATAACCAGATTAAGGAGGGGCCGCCATAGATTATAGATATTAGATTTTAGACTTCATTTGCTTTTAACTTTTTCTTGAGTTTCTTTTATGTTTGTGCAATTAGAAAATCCTTTCCGAAGTGAGACTTTCACGAGCATAAATTGTTTTGGAACCACGCTTTGGCATCGATTAATCCATGAGTTTTCTCCATCTATTATTCTATTTTATTATTTATATATCTTTCTTTAACTCGATTAATTGGTTATTTGTGTAAATATTAGAATAAGTTTATGTTTTATACAAGATCTCACATGTTTCAACTATTTAACCTAATTGATTGATTAAGTAATTAATAACCTAAAATTGGTTATTTATTCAAGGGACTTAGTATACTAGGATTGACGACCCTAGTAGAATATTTAGATAGGTGAGAATGAGAGGGTATCTTGTTGAATAAAACTTGTACCAAGCGGTGAGATTGAGAGAGTATTCGTTTGCCTAGGTGAGACCGAGAGGGTATCTCAAGTGGTAATCTTTATTGAAGATGAGACCAAGATGGTATTCTTAACTAAGGGTGACAAGTACCTAATTAAGGGTAATTATTTACTTAGATAATAATCAGGTAATGTAATTAATTCTAGACTAGGTAGCTCGCATAGTCGAAACAAGGAATAGGAAAAGTCGAATAACATAACTTAGGGCTAGCTTTAGGCATAAATTCATTTAATTAGTTTAATTCCATTACTAATTCGTGACTCGAGTAGATTAGTACTTATTTCAGGTAATTGATTCAATAATGATTTTCTCCAATCTTCAATTCTTTAGGTACGATTCTTGGAATACTTACCAAGTGTTCCGTTATAACACAACTATATTAAAATTTGACCTGTACGCTTGCAGAAACTGCGCTTAACTCTTATCTTTATATTTTTGTACGGTTTTACACTTTCGACGTTCACACGTCGGGAGGCGATCAAAAGGGTGTAAATTTAGTTTTACTACACCGACATAAGTGAATACTTTCCCAATACAAAAATGTCATTATAATAATTCTTTAAAAATGATTTTAAAGTTATTTTTCTAATAAGTTGGTATTGAGTTGACTTGTAACACCAAACTTAACAAAAGACTTTATCATAGCGTCAATATTTTATGTGTTATTACTAAAATAACATAAATATATACTCTAAAATACATATATCATAAACTTAATTCCCAGAGTAGGTTTTTCTTTTCGGAAAGGGATGTTGAGTGTCGAGGTTACTTATAATTGTTGGCTAAGTTTTTCGAGTCCAAGATCTTCAATAATACAAAAACGTGCATCTAGTAAATAATGCTAGACCTTAACACTCATAGGTGTTAAGTTCCTTGTATTTGCATTCAATTTTGACTGCCAGGGATTTTAATTTTAACTAATACAAAAAGACCATGACACCTGTTCCTTAAAACTTAAACCCATGTATTTACTTTTCATTTTAACCATTAAGGATTTTAATCTTAATTAATACAAGGAAAGCTTAACACCCATAAGTGTCAAGTTTTTTTATTAATTCAATTTTTACCATTTAGGGTTTCTAACCTTAATAAATGCATTCAATGGACCTCTATACTTATTTTTCTATTGTGGCTATAAGGACCCCTTCTCTTCCTTTTTTTCATACAACTAAAACTCCAATGATGTCGATATCTCAAAGCCTAAGACCTCCCAAATTCTTAATTTTTAACCTTACCTATATTTGGCCTTAAAAGTTGCAAAGTTATTAAACAGGCTCTTGAAGACCATCTTGATCTAGGTGTCAAAAAATTACATTATGGGTTAGATTTCTTAAACCAAGTCATTATAGGAAGTCAAACTAAAAGGTGTTTTAGAGTGGGCATGGTAGTGGATTAGAGTTTCATTCTTTAGTAAGTCGGCATTAATTAAAATTATTAAAGGGCTAAGGTAGAAAAATTAATGGACGTAATATTGAGGCTAAGAAAATTAGTGGAGTCAATGTGAGAAATCTAAAAAATAATATTTAGGGGAAGAGAGGTCCTTAATTGGTATATAATCGAAGCCCCTCATATCAAATATTCCTTTTTGAAAATTTGTTAGGAGGGAGCGATTTTCTTACTCCATTTTGCAAGAGAGGTTTTCTAAAAACATCAAAGTCTATCAAGATTTTCTTTACACTTTTATATTAAAGCTTTATTTTTCTTTTCCATATTTCAAATTTCTCATTTATTCTTTGCATAAAAACAATATTGTGAGATCAAATTTTAACATTTCCTACTCATGTCTTTGTTAGTAATGCTGGAATTCAAGAAAAGAAAAAGAAAAGGTGGAATTCTTTTGGTTTCTTTGATAAAATTTTGATTTCTCATTAAGGTAGGATGGTTTCTAATCATAATTTATTGTTTTTTTAATTAATGAAACATGATTTTTTTCCCTCGATTTTCTTGTATTTCTTGTAATTTTCAAGTTAGTAAGGGAAAACTTTAATTTTTGCATTTCCTATTGTTTTTTGAGTATAATATAGTTAGAATTAAGTTTAGAGTGGAGAGATAGCTAAAAATCAAGTTAAAATAAAGATTGGATGAGGTTCACTTGAAATGCCATTGTTGAGTGTTTAATGTGTTGTAAAGAGAGAATGTGCTTGAACTAAGTTTGCTCGTAGATTTTGGATAGTAAAAAGTCCCTAATCTTGATTTTAAAGTTAGATTTCAGATTCAGATAGGTTAGATCTAAGTTCCCTTGAGTTTTCAATAGAAGCGAAAAAGTTATTAATTTATCGAAATGCATCTCATACTTAGTTCTAGGTTTTTTTCTAATTGATTATGTTTTCCTAATCAAGTTCCATTGTTTCTATTGTTAATTGTAGCGAAAGAGATGGCCAAATCCGCAAGGGAAAAAGAGAAGGAAAAGGTTACCAAAGCTTGACAGTTTTTGGTTTATGCTAACTTAATCTAAATTTTTAGTATAACTTTATTAAGTAATTTAGTTTAGGATATCAATTATGAAGTTATGTTGTTAATGTGATTTGAATGGCTGTGTCATATCCATGATTTGGGTTAATATGAGTGCATGATCTTGTTTAGATTTGGAATTGATGCCATACTTTGAAAAGATGCGTGATGATTTTTATTAATTATTGATAATATGTAATGCTTTTAAGATAATTTCTAATGCTAAATGCACTATTAAACAATGTTGAATATGGTTCGAGTATAGTTGGCTTGTCATAGAAATTGTTTGGCTTGGAGGAAGCATCTAGCACTAGAGCGCATTTCATTGGGCACTTGTGTAATGGCCCGATTTTAGGCCCAGTCAGAACAGTGGTTTTGGGACCACTATTCTGGGTTGGAGAAATTATTTTTAAATATTATTTTAAGTGTTTTGGCATGATTATAAGAGAGTATGAAAATTTTGGTGAATGAATTTTAGCGACTTCATTGCTTAATTGTAAAAAAAGGACTAAATCGCATAAAGTGCAAAAGTCCTATTTTGATAGCAAAGGGTGTCAAATAGATAGAGAACCAAAGTTAAGGGTCTTTAAAGGGCAAATAGACCCTTAAAATAGAGGTGGCCGGCCATAGAGACAAAAAGGGATGAGAAAGTCAAAGTTAGGTGGCCTAATTTGATTAAAATAAAACCTAAGAAAAAGGCTATCATCTTTTTTGTTTTGCTCCTTCTTCTCCACCAATTTTTCATCCAATAAAATGGCCATGGAAGCTTGAAAAATTTCAGCAACTTAAAGCCTTTGCAAGTAAGTGATTTTGAGGGCTTTTCTTGAATATTTTTGTACTTTTAGAACCTTTGTAGCATGAGCTTTCAAATGAGAGGACTATTTTGGAAAATGGTGGAAAGTCTAGGGTTTTACCATCGAAGTGTTCATGTTATTTTCTGAAATTTTATGGAAGAAAATGAATCATGGTTGTAAAATAAACAACTTTTGTGAAGTAGTTTTCATGGAAACCCTAACTAGGGACCATTTTGCATAAGTCGTGAAATAGATGTTACATGTGTGTAATAATGAGAATTGTGGGCTACTTCTAGTATAAAAAGTATTCGGCTAGGCTTGGTTTGTGAGAAAATGTGATAAAAATCAATTTTCGGACCTAGGGGTAAGATGGTTGTTTTGTGGAAGTCTAGGGGCAAAATTGTCATTTGTGAAATTATGAATTTTTGAGTGTCTAGATTAATATGCTGATGAAATGAATTTCTATAATTTTAGATCAAGAATTACAAAATCTGGGCCTAGACCGGGGAAAAACAAAGCTAGTGGACTCAGCCGAACTAGTTGCCTCAATTTTGTACACCGAGGTAAGTTGTATGTAAATAATACAACTACATTGTTATTATATGTGTTTGAAATGATATAGCATAAATTGCTTGTTTGTGAAATTGATTATGTATGATGAATATTGAGATAGTAGAATTCCCGTTTGAACCTTAAGAAATAAATCAGATATTCATGCCATGACATTCGAGTTATTTGTATGCTAGTGTAAGACATGTCTGGGACATGCATCGGCCTCGAGATGTAAGCCAGTGTAAGACATGTCTAGGTCATGCATCGGCTATGAGATGTGTCAGCGTAAGACCATGTCTGGGACATGGCATCAGCACAAAAATGTGAGAGCTAATATAAGACCATTTCTGGGACACGGTGTCGGCCTCGATTTTGATAGTCAATGTAAGACCATGTCTGGGACATGGCATCGACTTGATGGATGAGCCAGTGTAAGACCATGTTTGGGACATAGCATCGACATTATACCCTATGTTTAAGGCTTAGTGAATATCTGATAGCATTTCAAATGGTTCAACAGTGAGAGTTACAGTTTGAGTTAAACGAGAAAGGTATAACCATGTTGTGAGTGGTACAGGTACCTATTTGAAATGTATGAGATGTGAACTCAATATATGCTATGTAAATTGTATTGGATAGAGATGAGTAAGTTGTGCTTATGCCTACTTTTGTATTATGAGCATGATAATAAATGGTAAAGTTGTTGTTATATTTATTTGCATACAACTTACTAAGCTTTATGCTTACTCCCTCTCCTTTCCATTTTCTTATAGTGCCACCTAATTAGCTCAAGGATCATCGGACGTCGGAGGCATTGATCACACTATCAACCGAAGCACTTGGTATAGTCGGTTTTATTATTTTGATTATGGCATGTATAGGGCTTAGACTTTTTGAGTTTTGTGTCAATGTTAATTTGATCAAATGTGTTGGCTTGGGATGAATCCCTTCATCTTGTATAAAGCTTTGGATAATGGCTAATGTTCGTTATTGATATATGCAATTGATGATATTTTCATGGATGAGTAAATTGCATGAATGAGATAATGCCTTGTGTGGCTGATTAGACCTTATATTGTTATGTGGATTTGTCATGTTAGATGTTATGTAGGTTAGTGCAAGTAAGGGTGGCAAAGAGGCTTGGTAAATAGCCTTATTTTGTCCATTCGGGTAGACACACGAGCGTGTGTCTAGACTATGTGTGACACACGGTCAACTCCATGGGCTTGTTGCTTGGTTGTGTGTCCCCTACACGTAAAATTTCCAAGTCAGTATGCATGGTAGTAAACACACGGGCAGAGACACAGCCGTGTATCTCAGCCGTGTGGAGGACACGGCCCCTGGCCACAGGTGTGTGCCCTAAATTGGATGCTGACATCAGAAACAAAATGTCAAGGTTTTTAGACATGGGATAGGACACAGGCGTGTCACGGCCGTGTGAGGGACAAGGGCCATAGACACGGGTGTGTGTCAGGCCATGTGAAAACCCTTGTAGGTTTGAATTTAGAATTTAATTCACACAGGCATGGGACACGGGCGTGTCGCTAAGTGCTGAAGCCATGAGTGTCACACGGGCCATCAGCACGGCCATGTTATAATGACCACACGGGCGTGTTGCCCTTCCACACGAGCCTGTGCCCTGTTTCAAGAGTTATTTTTCTAAAGTTAGTTAAAGGACCCGGGTTGGTCCCGAATGGTTTTCAATGGATGTTTGAGACCTCGTAGGCCTATGTTAAAGAGTTTAGACAAAGCTTGAAAAAGTTTTAAATTTGAACAAGTCTTGATGACATCAAAAGGATTGAACGCATGTGTTTAAGTCAGGTAATGCCTCGTGCCTAGTCCATCTCTTAGACATGGGTAAGAGGTGTTGTAGGTTGTTTCTGTATACATATATTAAAACTTGTGTGCATTATTGTGGAGTGTTAGGGGTTAATTTGTGTATTCATACTTTATTCCACATTTGGTTAATATGAATTGTAATTTTAACATGAATTTCTATTATGATGATGATATGGTTGTGTAATTTATGAAAGATCATATCAAAATGAAACTATGAAGACATTATACAATGAGCATATTATTACAAATATGGTTTGAGATGATAACTTGAATGGCTATTAAGAATTTTTTTGGGTGTTGTTAAATGTTGATCTTTTGGTAACTTATGTGTAATTGGTCAATATTATGTTGTTAATTAACATGATATGTTTCTTACTATTGTTATATTATGATTTTAGTTATGTTAGCATCATTGAGCTTTCTTTGCTCAATGTGCTTAATTGTTTGAGGTGATTCATGTCGTTTAATGATTTTTCTGCATCCAAATGCTTATATCTTAGCTTGTTTCTTGAGTTTGTAATGTTTCTTTACTGTCTTTATAATAAGTGGTTGCACCTAAGTCCTTAGGTAACTTTCATGTCTTTATGTGTTGAAATTTGGTATTTTGAACGTACTGTGGCATTTGGCAAATGTGTTGATACATATTGGTCTTTTGGTTACTTTTTGACGAATTTTGTAGATGATTTTGTATGGTTTATTTGTTTAAAAATGCTTGCCTATTTAAACATTGATCTATTGTGTTAATATTCATGATATTGTATGTTATAAATATGTTTTAATGTATCAAAATATGTTGCCACTGGTGTGATTCCATGCTAAACATATTTAGGTGCATTAAAGGTCACAATTGCATAACTTGAAATTTATTTTCTGCATTTTTGAACTATTATCTACAGAGATCAAGAACATATCGCAAGACCATAAGAATGTTTTCATGCAATTCAAGAATTTCTAGGCATAAGTCTCAAGACTTATTAAGCAAGTCTCAAGACATAAAACATCTAATCTAAGCTAAATAGTTAGAAATTTTTAATTTGCATCAAATTTGACTTACATGATTTATATGAATGAAATATTATATTTAACAATTGGAAAATTAAAATATTAGTCATACAAAAAGATACGAAATGGCGTAAAACTAATTTAGTTTTACATCGGTGTTAATACATCTCTACTTTTTTTTAGTTTATTATTTTTATCTAAGATGTGTAAATAAAAGAAAATATAACTCAAGATTAATAAATATTTATAGGTATGTACTATACTTATAATTCAATCATTGAATAAATTAATATTTTTGTTTTAATTTAGTATATAAACTAATTGTTTTAAATAATTGTGTGGAAAATAGTGACCCACACACATTGAGATTAATGTGTAAAAAAATGCTCTACTAATCGGTGATGACAAAGACAAAAGAATTGTTGAGGGAAATGCCGTGTTTATCAAACGTGACG
This sequence comes from Gossypium hirsutum, assembly GCF_007990345.1. Lineage (NCBI taxonomy): Eukaryota > Viridiplantae > Streptophyta > Magnoliopsida > Malvales > Malvaceae > Gossypium > Gossypium hirsutum. The sequence continues at coordinate 20,102,004 of NC_053426.1, read as the reverse complement.
AGTGGGAACCTATATTCAATATCCCAACATGATTGAGTGTGTATTAATACTGTATTGAGACTTTTTTGAACATCCCTCACACATTTCTCTTACTTAAAATATGCTTCCTATTTTTAAAATTTAAATTTTTTAATTTTTATTTTTAAGAATTTAATCTTTCTATTTTTAAAATTTTAAAACTTAAATCTAATTCTTAACACTATCAAAATTATTTTGATAAATTTGGTGCTGTAACATTTTGAAATTCAAAATTTCTCATATGATAGTCATGTATAACAAAAATGACATTGCAATGAACTTATATTTATATATGGCTTTTTTGTTGGGAGTTGTACAGGCTTTTGGGTTGGTTGTATGGAAGCTATCATAGTGAAGGCTTTAGCTGTAGCACCCTAAACTCGGCCTAGACGTTATGGTCGGATCTGGCAATGTCACATGATAACGTTTGAAACTAAGTTGTTATGACAAAATAATTTTCCATTTGTTTACACTTGTTAACCCCAAAATCATTACTTATCTAGTCATTCGCTTTTACACATTTCGTGGCGAAAGTTTTTAAAAGTCGTTTTGAGTAAATCGCGTGTTTAGAGAAAACTTTGGCTTTTTGAAAATAGAGTAATTTTAAACGGCTTAGCAGTGATAAATCCATAAAAATAAATAATAACCCAAATTAAGTAAAAGTCCCAAAAAGTTTGCAATTTACATAAAAAATTACCCCAGAGTATAATTAAAAATTAAATACCCAAAGTTGAAGTCAAAGTTTAGGTTCGTGTGGGCATCGCCAAGTCCTCCGCTGCACCGATTCATCAGGTCTAAGGATTTACCTACACAAATTAAGCAAAAGGGGTGAGTTTACGTAAACTCAGTGTGTAATTCCCAATGCAAATGAACAGACAATATATAAGAAAAACTCAGTCTGGGCCTAAGCCCTTTTCAATATCAGTGACTATATTTGTTAGGGCTTTAGCCCATCTCAGTACATAAGCAGTCATGCACTTGGGCCTTAGCCCATTACAGTATCAGTAATCAGTACAGTAACAGATTATGCAATAAACAAGTCCTACCCAGCCAGCCTCTACACACCATCTTCGTCCAACCCTACACTCTATGTAGGAATATAATCAAGCCACCCATCCCTACACTCCAATAGTACCGGAAGCGGCGCTAGAAAATAATTTTCAGCTGAGCTACCAGTATATTAGGCTTAAAGCCTTTCAGTACACTTCCTCCACATATATCATCCCATCCCCATGCAATGCAACATACAGTCATGGCATGCTATCACATAGCGTCATGCATATAATTAATACAGTATTCTAATCATGCTCAGTAAACAGTCATACATATATCATTCAGTCAATTAGGGATCAAAACATTGCTTACCGACCCCACAGTAGGTTCACAATCGACCCGAGCGACCCATGCAACCTTAGCAAACAAATCAGTAAATTAGGCTCACACGCCCATGTGATCTGCCCGTGTGGGCCCACATGCTCGTGTGGCCTACACTGCCCAAATTAGCCTTAGCCGTTGGATCACACAGCATGGCATAGAATTCCACACGCCCGTGGCCTAAATTAGTCGAGCCCGTGTGTTACACACGGCCTACTTGGCCATCACACGGCCATGTCATACGCACACGACCTGACTCGTCGACCACACGCCCGTGTTCTGTCACATGGCCTACCACACGAGCAACCACAAGCTTTTGTGGCATCGATAGAATACTTTTTAGCTTTTCATCGATCCCTATTTTTAGTGTTTCGAGTACATATCTGGCATCGTTTAATGCTAAAACGTCCCCCGAGCACTCTAGAACTTATAATTGAACAAATAACATTAATTTAATCAATTATATAGCGATCTAAAATCGAACTCGAACCCATGTTTTTATCCAAAAAGTGACAATCCTTGTCTCCAGTCGAAGAACAACAGTTCCCACAAAAACTAACACTCCGCTGAGTGGTTACGAGCCCTTAAACCCTCTCCTAAATGGCATAACCAACAAAACTTGTCAATGAACAGTTAATAATAGTTTATCAGAGAACAAATTTACTTAACTAACGCTTACCAAATGATCGCAGCCAAAGGAGGAACGGCACGAAACTGAGTGAGAAAGAATTTGGAAAGAAGAGAGGTGAGAAAAACAAGAATTTCGGTAGCAAAATAAAGGCGAAAACGGCAGCAAGGAAGAACAAGAGGAGAAAATCGGTAGAGACCTTTTTGGAGAAAAAGAAATAGAATTTCGGTAATGGGAGAAAATACAATCAAATCCCGATAACTACCCCAATCCCCTAATTCACTCCTAAAAGTGCTCCACATGACTCCTCACTCATTCCACTACTCAAAATCCCATTCTACTCAAACACTCACACAACACAAGCAGCAAAATAAATCCGTTATTCACACGGGGATTCGAACTCCAGATTTCCAGGCACTTAACATTCCACTTAACCACTAGACTAGCAGGCCCATTCTGATATATTTTATCAATATTTATTTATAAGTCTACTGACTAGAGATAGGGGTTTATTGATTTAAAAGAAAAATTTTTCCCAAGCTAGAGCTTGAACGTGGGGCCTCTCACACATACCCAGAACACGTAACCAATGAAGTAGATACACACTTGTGTCAAATTTTAACAGAACCAAAAATATAAATTTTGGGGCGTTACAACTCTACCCCCTTAAAATAAAATTTCGGCCTCGAAATTTACCTGATCAGAATAGGTAAGGGTTTTGCTGACGCATCGCATCCTCAAGCTCCCACGTGGCCTCCCCAGTGCTATGATCACGTCAGAGAACCTTAACCAGTTGAATCGATTTCTCCTTCAGAACCTTTACATTCCTATCCAATATCTGCACTGGCTCCTCCTCGAAAGTCAGATCTGGCCTATCCTCATTCTCCTCAACTGGCACAACATGTGTGGGATCAGAGTGGTAACGCCTTAACATAGAGACGTGGAACACGTCGTGAATCCGATCCAACTCTGGAAATAGCTCCAACTGGTAAGCAACTGGTCTCACTCATCTCAGAATGCGGTAAGACCCAATAAATCTAGGGCTCAGCTTGGCCTTGCGACCAAACCTAAGAACCTTCTTCCAAGGCGAGACCTACAGAAACACGAAGTCCCCCACAGAATACTCAATCTCTCACCTTTTCAGATCAACATAAGACTTCTGCCTGTCAAAAGCTTCCTTTAGACGGCCCCTAATCAGTCGAACCTTATCCTCAGTCTCAGAAACTAGCTCAGGGCCCAGAACACGCCGCTTGCCCAACTTCATCCAACTTGAAGGAGTATGACACTTACGACCATACAGAGCCTCGTAAGGTGCCGTTTGTATACTAGAATGATTACTGTTGTTATAAGCAAACTCTGCTAACGACAAAAACTCCTCCCAACTGCCACAGAAATCAATCACGCAACTCTTTAACATGTCCTCCAGTATCTAAATCACCTTCTTTGACTGACCATCTGTCTGAGGATGGAAAGTAGTACTGAAATACAATCTAGTACCCAGAGCTTCATGAAGTTTCTTCCAGAACTGAAATGTGAAACGAGGATCCCTGTCAAAGATGATTGAAATTGATACCCTATGCAGTCTCACTATCTCAGACACATACAATTTAGCCAGCTTTTGCAGAGAGTAGTCAGTGCAAACAGGTATGAAATGGGCAGACTTGGTCAATCGATCCATGATGACCCATACTGAATCCTTCTTAGTAGGTGTTAGGGGCAACCCACAAACGAAGTCCATAATCACTCGCTCCTACATCCAAAGTGGAATCTTAACTGGCTGAAGCAACCCTGAAGGCAACTGATGCTCAGCCTTAACCTGCTGACATGTCAGACATTTAACATAAATTCTGTAGCCTCACGCTTAAGACCTAGCCACAAATATAACTCACGAAGGCCCCGGTACATCTTATTTCCACCAGGATGCGTAGCATACGGGCTATTATGCGCCTCTTGTAATATAGACTACCTAAACTCGATATCTTTTGGAGCACAAATTCTTCCACGAAAACAGAGTACTCCTTCATTATTTAGTCCAAAATCCACAGTATCCCTACTTTCAACATGCCGAAAGCGAAGACCTAACAACTTGTCCTCCATCTATTTATCATTAATCTTATCCATCCACATTGATTTAACTTGAAGCTCGGGCAACAAACTGCCATTCTCAAATAAACTGAGGCAAGCAAACATCGCCCTCAAATCAGTTATGGCTCAACAGCTCAGTGCATCAGACACTACATTGGCCTTACTCGAATGGTTTTTGATCGTACAATCATAGTCCTTAAGCAGCTCAGTCCATCTACGTTGCCTAAGATTTAATTTCTTCTGAGTGACGAGATACTTAAGGCTCTTGTGATTCGTATAGATGATACGCTTTTAACCATATAGGCAATGCCTCCAAATTTTAAGTTCGAAAACCTCTGTGGCCAACTCCAAGTCGTGTGTCGAATAATTAGCCTCATGAGTCTTAAGCCGACGAGACGCATAAGCTACCGTCTTACCCTCTTGTATCAACACACATCCTAAACCAACATGTGATGCATTGCTGTAGACAATGAACTCTTTTCCAGACTCTGGCTATACCAAAATAGGCGCTTCAGTCAATACAATCTTGAGCTTCTCAAAGCTCTCTTGCTGCACATCAGTCCAGTTGAAAGGCACACCCTTGCGTAGCAACTTAGTTAAAGGTGCTGCAATCAGTGAAAACCCCTCTACAAATCGTTGGTAATACCCTGTCAATCCCAAAAAATTGCGGATCTCAGATACAGTTTTAGGTTGCTTCTAATCCAAGATAGCCTCAATCTTTCAAGGGTCAACTCTAATCTCCTCAGCTGAACGCACATGTCCCAGAAATATTACTTCACATAACCAAAACTCACATTTATTGAATTTGGCATACAGTTGTTCCTCTCGCAGAATCTGTAGAACCACTTTGAGGTGTTCATCATGCTCATCCTTAGTCTTCGAATAAACCAGTAGGTCATCAATAAATACCACCACTAACTGATACAGCTAAGGTTGGAACGCTCGGTTCATCAGATCCATAAAAGTTACTGGAGCATTCATCAGTCCAAATGGTATTACCAGGAACTTGTAAAGTCCATAACGAGTCTTAAACACCGTCTTATGCACATCAGCCTACTTAACTCTTAACTGGTGATACCTTGATCAGAGATCAATCTTAGAGAAAACTGAAGCACCTCAGAATTGACTAAACAGATCGTCTATCCTCCGTAGGGGTACTTATTCTTTATGGTTAGCTTATTCAGTTGCCAGTAGTCGATACACATACGCATGGATCCATCTTTCTTTTTCACAAACAGCACTGGTGTTCCCCATGGAGACACACTAGGATGAATGAATCTTCGATCCAGTAACTCTTGAATTTGAGCCTTAAGCTCTACAAGCTCCTTCGGTGCCATTCTATAGGGAGCGATGGACACCAGAGCTGTACCGGGAAGAAGCTCGATCCCAAACTCTACGTCGCGATTTGGAGATAGCCCTGATAAATCTTTCAGAAAAATGTTCGAAAAGTCCTTAACCATTTTGATATCATTAACTGAAGCATCCCCAGAATCTGAAACACTAATGTAGGCCAAAAACACTTCACACCCCTTACGAACCAACTTTTTGGCCCTTAATGCAGAAATCACATTCGATAAGTAATTCCGACATTCCTCGATTACAACTACCTCGTTGTCCTCCTTAGTTCTCAGTACAACCTATTTAGTGGCCCAATCCAAGCTCATTCAGTGTTTAACCAGCCAGTCCATTCCTAGTATTAAACTGAACTCTCCAAAAGGAAGTTTCATCAGATCAACGAGAAAGATAGTCCCTTGAACCTCTAGAGGGACATCCCTAAACAGTTTATTTACCCTTACTGATTGCCCCAACGGACTCAGTACAGTCACCTCACTTATAGTGCTCCCAACCAAGATACCCAAACTCTAGACACAGTATAGGCTATATAAAAGTGAGTGGATCCTATATCTATCAATGAAGTATATGGTACATCATAAATAAGAAACATACCCGTGATGACATCCAGAGCATCTGCCTCCTCACGACGACGAGCAGCATAAACTAGAGCTAGCTGCCTTACCTCAGCTTGACCTGCACCTCTGCCCGGTGCTCTCTGACAACGGCCCAATCCATTACCACCTCTGGCCTGACCATAGCCTCTCGGTGGCTGCCGAACTATTCTCGGAGGTGGTGCAGTACCAGTACCCAGGGCTTGCATCTGATCGGACCTCTGTGGACAATCCTTAATACGGTGCTCTAATGAACCGCACCTCAAACAAGCCCCAGTTCTTGTCCAACACTCGCCCTAATGGCTTCTACCACAGTTAGTACAAGGCAGCTGTCCAGTAGCACATATAGGAGCCCCAACTCTGATCTACCCATCAACTCTGGCCTTTTTCTTAAGCCTCTGAATAGAACTCAAGGGCTCTGATTCTCTCTTATTCCTACCTCTTTCTCTGTTATGGCACTCTACGTGCTTCACTTTTTCGGCGATCTTCGCTTTATCAACCAGCACAGCAAAATCTCACTCTCTTTGTTGAGCTATCAGAACCCTCAGATTATCTCTGAGTCCATCCTCGAAGTGAACACATCGCTCATACTCAGTCACCACCATACCTCGAGCATAGCAGCTCAGTCGCAGAAATTCGGCCTCATACTCGGCCACTTATCTATCACACTGTCAAACTCAAGAACTCTCTCCTACGGGCATCTACATAACTGGCACCCACATACTTCCCTTGGAAGGCGGTCTTGAAGAACTCCCAGGATTGTCGATCGGGCTAAGTGCCCTCTATAACCGTAAGCCACCGCTGGTAAGCCTCATCTCTCAATAGTGACACTGCACCCTTTTGTTTCTGCTCGGGGATGCAGTCCAGATCTTCCATGATCCTCTCTGTGGCCTCAATACAGTATTCAGCCACATTAGGGGTGACCCTAATGACACCTCTAAATATCTCTTCTTCATTAGACCGGAGCCGTTCCGTAACCGAACCTTAAACTCCAACTCCAGTATTGGGCACAACGACCCTCTCCAAAATCCTCAACATGGCCTGGGACAATGCGTTGTCCCCAGCCACTCGATCATGAGACCCTGACCCAGACCCAGTTTCTGTAATCGGTGACACTGGTGTCTAAATTTGGCATTTCACCCACTGAAGATGACTCAGCTCGAGCCCCTCTAAGGCCTCTACCACAGCCTCTAATACCTCGTCCGCGAGTACCTCGAATGCTCATTATTGAATTGCGTTTATCTGAATTTAACAGTTTTATACATCAGTTTATACTTTTTGTAATTGTTTAAAAAAGGTTTTATACAGAACAATATCAGTAATTCGAAGTTCGTTTTCTTACAACGTAGTGTCTATCAGTTTAGTTATAGTCTTAGTATACACTATTTTGAGTGTTTTCAGTACAGTCCATCTATAATAGTCTCAGTATATACTACCTATAGTAGTTTCAATCAAAACATATAACAGCTATAGAGAACTTACAGAATCGGCGCTGGAGACTCAATGTACCACACGTTTAGTAGAAATATTCCAGTATTTAAAAATTAGTTAAAAATAAGTTTTTCTTTTTAAAATCCAAATCTACAACTGAGTTTTGTAACCTGGCTTTGATACCATTAAATTTAGCACCCTAAACCCGGCCTAGACGTTATGGCCGAATCTGGCGATGTCACATGATAGCGTTTGAAACTAAGTTGTTACGATAAAATAATTTTCCATTTTTTAAACTTGTTAACCCCAAAATCATTACTTATCTAGTCATTCATTTTTACACATTTCGTGGCGGAAGCTTTTAAAAGTCGTTTTGAGTAAATCGCGTGTTTAGAGAAAACTTTTCCTTTTTGAAAGCCGAGTTATTTTAAACATCTTAGCAGTGATAAATCCATAAAAATAAATAATATCCCAAATTAAGTAAAAGTCTCAGAAAGTCTTCAATTTACATCAAAAATTACCCCAGAGTATAATTAAAAATTAAATACCCAAAGTTGAAGTGAAAGTTTAGGTTCGTGTGGCCCCCTCCAAATCCTCCGTTGCACCGATTCATCAAGTCTAGGGATTACCTGCACAGGTTAAGCAGAAGGGGTGAGTTTACGTAAACAGTATATAAAATAAACTCAGTTTGGGCCTAAGCCCTTTTCAGTATTAGTGACAGTATCAGTTAAGACTTTAGCCCATCTAAATACATAAGCAGCCATGCACTTAGGCCTTGGCCCATTACAATATCAGTAATCAGTACAGTAACAGATTATGCAGTAAACTAGTCCTGCCCAGCTAGCCTCTACACACTATCTCCGTCCTACCCTACACTCTATGTGGGGATATAATCAACCCACCCATCCCTACACTCCAAAATAGTACCAGAAGCGGCACTAGATAGCAATTTGCAGCTGAGCTGCTAGTATATTAGGCTTAAAGCCTTTTAGTACACTTCCTCCACGTATATTTTCCCATCCCCATGCACTGTAACATATTGTCATGGCATGCTATTACATAGTGTCATGCATATAATGAGTACAATATTCTAATCATGCTCAGTAAACAGTCATACATATATCATTTAGTCAATTAGGGATCAAAGCATTACTTATCGACCCCACAATAGGTTCACAGTCGACTCGAGCGACCCATACAACCTTAGCAAACAAATCAGTAAATTGCGCTCACACTGCCCAAATTGGCCTTGGCCCAGAATTCCACATGCTCGTGTGGTACATTCGTGTGGGCCCACATGCCTGTGTGGCCCACACGACCCAAATTAGTCGAGCCCGTGTGTCACACACGGCCCACCTGGCCATCAGACGGTCGTGTCATGCACGCACGGGCTCATCGATCATACACCCGTGTTCCGTCACATGACCTACCACACCAGCGACCACACGCCCGTGTGGCGTCGACAGAATACTATTTTGAATTTTCATTGATCCCCCTTTTCAGTGTTTCGGGTACACACCTAGTATCGTTTGATGCTAAAACGTCCCCTAGCACTCTAGAACCTATAGTTCAACAAATAACACTAATTTAATTGATTATATAGTGATATAAAATCAAAATCAAACTGAGGTTTTTATCCAAAAAGTGACCAATCCTTACCTTCAGTCGAAGAACGACAGTTTCCACAAAAACTAACACTCCACTGAGTGATTACGAGCCCTTAAACCCTCTCCTAAATGGCATAACCAACGATACTTGTCAACGTATAGTCAATAACAGTTTATTAGAGAACAAATTTATTTAACTAACGCTTTCCAAACGATCACAACCAAAGGAGGAACGACACGAAACTGAGTGGGAAAGAATTTGGAAAGAAGAGAGGTGAGAAAAACAAGAATTTCGGCAGCAAAAGAAAGGCGAAAACGGCAGCAAGGAAGAACAAGAGGAGAAAATCGGCACAGACCTTTTTGAAGAAAAAGAAACAGAATTTTGATAATGGGGAAAAATACAATCAAATCCCGATAACTACCCTATTCCCCCAATTTACTCCTAAAAACGCTCCACCTGACTCCCCACTCATTCCACTACTCAGAATCCCATTCTACTCAAACACTCACATAACACAAGCAGCAAAATAAATCATTTATTCACACGGGGATTCAAACTCCAAACCTCTAGGTACTTAACACTCCACTTAAGCAATAAACTAGCAGGCCCATTCTGATATATTTTATCAACATTTATTTATGAGCCTACTGACTAGAGATAGGGGTTTATTCATTTAAAAGCAAAATTTTGCCCAAGCTAGAGCTTGAACTTGGAACCTCTCACACGTACCCAGAACATTTAACCACTGAAGCATATACACACTTGTGTCAAATTTTAATAGAACCAAAAATATAAATTTTAGGGCGTTACATTAACGGTGCGTGAGGCCTTTTCGTGGATTAAGGCCAAGGGAGTCAAAGATGTAATTTTAGAGTCTAGTTGCTTACATGTAGTGGATGCTTTGAATACTTTTTTGTGAGAATGAATCTAAGTTAGGATTGATGATTATAGATTATCTTGAGTCTAGAAATTGTTTTCATTCGTTGTCTTTTAAGTAGACAAGTAGAAATGCAAATTGGGTGGCTAATATTGCTAGGGTACCCCTATTAAGTGTAAACTAAAATATTTCTAATGTTATTCCTAGTTGTATTTCAAATATTTTATAGTTTCGTATTTCATCGGATGACAGTGTTGGTGCTATTGGACATAGGAATAGGTGTATGGTGTAAGCCTGCTGGCTTGGAGTAGTTGGTCCAAGGTGTCGATGTGATTGTCCTGTTTGTTTTCTTTTCGTTTTGATTAATTTATACCTATGTTTTCTTAAAAAAATTGATGAGCTAACAATTAGAATTGCATTTTTTAATTCAAAAAGTAAATAGAATAAATTTTTTGAAATAAAAATAAGAAGATTAGATTTCAAATGTATTAAAAATCAAGGACCTAGAGCATACTTTAGCCATTGTGCTCTGCATCATTTCCTACGAGAATAATATATTTTCAGTAAGAATAAAAATAATGAAATGATACATATTCTTTAAAAAAAGACATAATACATATTGTATTTGTTTTACCCCTACCTAACTTAGACATGTGGCATCATAAGAAACTACTTGAGAAGTACCCACGGATAGCCCTCCGCCTTGCGCCGCCTAGGACCAACCACTCACATGATTCATCCTCTATTAGACTACTCGCTAAATAGTGGATCCTCCATTAGGCTACTTGCTTTTTAGTGGGTTTGCTCTTATCCCCAAGAGAGAACCCCTAAAGGACCACTGAAATGTAACAACCTCGTACTACTTCAATAAAGAGAATGTAAGATCGTACCTTGCTTGAAAAAAAATAAGCACATAAGGGACCTGCCATCTAGTCGAGCATACTAGTAGGCCACCACCCATAATGTCAGTGTCGTGGGACTACCAAGCATAGGGACCTTCGCCATATTTATAACTTAGGCATGATGAAGAAAAGATCATTTCCCCTTCAACAAACCTAAGAACCTCACCTAGCAATAGTTTACCTGTCCTCTCCTTATCCTCTTATCTCCGGCTCTCCACCTGACATGGGTGAACCGATCTCCTTGTCATTACAGTATCCTCCTTATTTCCACCCTTTTTGTATCATAGTGCTGACAGTATTCATAATTTTTTTCATATTTCAAGAATTTATTTTATATTTATATTCATATAAATAATAGAAAATATAGCAAACATAATCACGTTACCTTTTTGTATTGTAATATTATTTAATTTTTTTATATTTACATAAATTTCAATTAACAATTCCTATTATATAAATTTTAAAAAATTTATTTATTCATATCATGTTAATATTATTTTTTTCTTTGTATTATATGAATTTAACAATTTATTCACTTCTCTATCAAATAATAATTTATACTCACTAGAGTTTTTTTTGGCACATAATTTTGAAGAAATAAGATGTATTTATGCTTCATTTAATTTGAAAATAAATAAAGTATATGTAGGCATGCAATAGATTAGGTATTTAAGTGAGTATAAATTTAATAGTATTAGTTAGGGATATCTAAAAGTCTGACTTTTCACAAGCATCCCTACCTAAACAAAATTAATGAAAAGAAAAGAAAATTCTACCCATTTTTTATAAAGTTGTAGTTAAGAGTTGATATTTATCATAATACTTGTATATTATACAAAATTGTCAACCTAAACAAATTCAATGAAAAGAAAGAAAATTATACCCATCTTTAATAAAGTTGTAGTTAAGAATTTATGTTTATCATAATCCTTTTATATTATACAAAATTTTCAAATACCATAAAAAATATATTAAAATTGTTGAACTCTGAAAACATATTATTAAAGAGGACAATCACGAATTTCTAATATAAATTGTAAAACAAATATGAAGAGTATCAAAAAAAAATTATACAAAATTTTCAAATACCAAAAAAAAAATTATACAAAATTGTCAAAATTTAGCATGAAATAAAAATATTATATTTATTTAAATTTGTTAATATTTGTAAAAATGAGTATAATTCAATTTGCTCCTATTATTTTTTTCTTAAAAAATGCAAACCCACGTTATATTTTATTATTTTTTACTAAATTCTAAGTTATGGATATTAAAAAATATTTTTATATTTACATTTCTTTATATAACATAAAAATAATATATATAAAATTGAGTCAAATTTATCTTTAATGTTAGAGTTAAAAATAATGTACTTTATTATTGAACCTAATATTTGTTTATATTCTCTTTCACTTTATAAATTTCATTATTTTATAAGGGTAATAGTAGCTATGATTATTTATGACTACAACCAAAATCTTAACTTCCTCCTAACCAGCCACAAAGTCTCTAAATTTCTGTCTAGTGACCTTAACTTTCCATTAATATTCAATTAGCTGTCAGACGCCTTCTTGAGTTCGGGTATTTGGGATATTCAGTTGTGACACTTTCAACTAATCAAATGTCCTATACATGAGCATATAATTTTTGTCCCTCGTAGGTACCATAAAACATATTTTTTTATTGTCTTCCCATATCAATTCTAAGATTTTTTTTTATATCTACCAAGCATCGCAACTACAAAGCTAATATTGGGTCTTCTACAAGTCTGGACATACATTGCCTACAATAGAAGCATTAGGAATTGATTTCATTCCTTTCTATTTCACATCTTTCTTTGGACATTGCATAAGATTAAATATTTCCCCTTTTTATAAAGAAATAATCAATGTTGAACAATTATACATATTAAATCTCTCTAAAACTCTTTCAATATAGATAATATTTCAATCTCTTTGACATAGAATGTCTCTCTCATATCTTTCGTTTCAAAGTTATTCGAGAGAAAGACTTTCACCTGACTCAATATAACTAAATCGTTTTTAGCAAGTAAAATATTGCCAACATATAGAACTAAGAATATGAACTTACTTCCACTAAGCTCTTGATATATACATTGATCAACAATATTTTATTGAAAACCAAAGGATTTTATAGTATTGTTGAATTTGATGTACTAGTTTCTTGAAGCTTGCTTAAACCCATATATAGACTTTTCAAGTTTACACACCATATGATCTTTTCCATTAATTGAGACACCTTCATGTTGGTCCATATAAACTTCTTCCTCAGTATTTCCATTTTGTGTAACTCTAAATCATAAGAGTCACCAATGCCATATTAATTCCTAAGGAGTCTTTATAATCAATACCATCCTTCTAAGTATAACCTTTGGCAATAAGCCTAGTTTTTTATCATCGGATATGGCAATTTGAGTCATGCTTTATTTTTAAAAAGTCCATTTACATCTAGCATATTTTGAATTTTTTTTTGGAAATTTGGCAATTTCAAGAACTTTGTTTTGTTCCATAGATTTCATCTTATCTTTCATGACATCAAACTATTTATCATATTCATTACTTTTTAAGCCTTATGAAAACAATATCAAATCTTTATCGACTCCAATATCAAAATCTAACTCATATAAATAAACCACATAATCATCATGAATGATTGATTTTCTCTCTTTTTAAGATCATCTTAATGTCATTAATTGTGGTTCAGTTTTACAAGGCTTCTATGATTTAGTTTTTTATAAGGTGTTTCATCATGTAAATGTTGTACATTATTATTAGGATATTCATTAATTGCTAGAAAAGCATTTGACTAGTTCTAGATAAAGGAAAATTTATAGGTGTAGAAAATTCTGCTATAATTTATTATACATCCACTACTTGTTTTGAAGTACTCCCATCAACTTTATGATTCTTAAAGAATCTAAAATCACATGTTTCTATAATTTTTAAACTATGATTTGGAATATAAAACCTATATCATTTAGATTTCTTTAGATAACCAATAAAATATTAATTTGCCATATGATAATCTAATTTTCTTTTATGTGGATTATATATTCATAATTTTCCTTTGCAACCCTAAAATGTAGGTGTCTTAAGCTAGGTTTCCTTCTAATCTACAACTCGAACAAATTTTAGGAACTGTCTTATTAAGAACCCTATTCAATAGGTATACAATAGTTTTGAGTGCATGCATCCAAAACGTCATGTGTAATGAATAGTTGCTCATCATACTTGTAAACATATCCATTAAAGTTTAATTATGCCTTTTTGTGGCACCATTTTGTTGAAGTGTGTATGATATACTACATACATAAGCTACAAATTTTAAGAATCATAAACCTTAGATTTACCTTTAGATTTACCACGAATATTCCATTCCTGTGTTCTACCACGATCATCATCAGCATTCCGATCTTGTCTCCCACGAACAATGAGACCCTCTCCCTGAGAGTCGGGTTTAACTACAAGATGCTTCATCTTATCATACGAGGTTAAAGAATCATAAACCTCATCAACTGTGAGAGACTCGCAGCTATATAAAATCGTGTCTCTAAAGGTGGAATAAGACGGGGGCAACGAACAAAGTAGAATCAACCCTAGATCTTCCTTATCATACTGAACCTCTATGGCCTCCAAGTTTGAGAGAATTTCTTTAAACACTGTTAAGTGTTCGTGTACAGACGCACCTTCCTCCAAACGATGAGCATAAAGAAGCTGCTTCATATGCAACTTGCTTGTTAGAGTTTTCTAATACATATTTGTTCTAGCCTCTTCCATAATGCAGCGGCAGTCTTCTCTTTCATCACATCCTGCAAAATTTTGTTGGACAAATGCAGATGTCATTGTGTTAACGCCTTTCGATCCTTACGCTTCTTCTCTTCATCTGTTAATGTCTAAGGCATCTTATCTATCCCTAGCAGGGCATCCTCTAGATCCATTTGCGCAAGAACTGCTTGCATCTTAATCTGCCACAATGCAAATCTGGTATTGCGATCTAATAGTGAAATTTCATACTTCAAAGATGCCATTACTGTGATTGAGATGAACAACCCAGAGGCTTGGATACCAATTTGTGAAAAATAAAATAAAATAACACACAAATTTTACGTGGAAACCCTTTCAGGAAAAAAACCACGGGCAGAGGAGAAGAAAATTCACTATGTCGAAAATTTGAATCAATACAAGAGGAATAGACTATGTCTATTTATAGGCTTGTAAAGCCATATTCTAGTAGGATTGAAACACCTTATCCTAATCAATATAAAATAGATGAAGTTTAATAAGGTTTAAAAAACCTTATTCTAAAATAAAATAAAAGAAGTCTAGCTCTATATGGATTTTACTTTTATTTTATTTTCCATCGTATTTTATTTAAATAAGAATTCGGGTCACTTAATTCTAACAGTGTGGATACTGCAACCAAAAGACAAGTGTTAGGTAGTTTCCGCAAGTATACAAGTCAAGTTGTAATATAGGTAAAAACGAAGTATGAAAGTACTCTGAGGATCA
Organism: Gossypium hirsutum; assembly: GCF_007990345.1. Classification (NCBI taxonomy): domain Eukaryota; kingdom Viridiplantae; phylum Streptophyta; class Magnoliopsida; order Malvales; family Malvaceae; genus Gossypium; species Gossypium hirsutum. The sequence continues at coordinate 20,086,606 of NC_053426.1, read as the reverse complement.
TTCTTAGGAGAGACAAGACTAAACTAATCTTAAATTCTACGCTAATAGGTATAATTAGTAATTTAATTAAACCATATTACAATTACTCCTAAGGTGATGGAAAATAATAATTTATTAAAATAATGAAAGAACATAAAAACAATTTAGGAAAACAATTTGTGGATTTTATCAGATCTAAAGACAGAAAACTAGCTCACTTCAGTGTTCATAATCAAATCCTATTTTGTGTTCTATCCAATCAACTAGTCATTAACCTAGAAGGGCCTCTCGGTCTTTCACTAACCTAATAAGTTGGCAAGAACTATTTATCTTGACCTCACAGTCCAGACAGCGTTGGGATCAGGTTTTTATCGATGGGCAGTACCAACTTTAGGTTCATTCCCACCTATATGACTTCCTAGGGTCATCTAGCCTAGGGTTTTAAGTTTTTCCTATCCCAACCAGCTGATCCACTAAGAAACCCTACATAGAAGCTAATTAATCTCACGTCCACTTATTAATCTCCCATTACCAAATTAGTTCCCCATGGATTTAACAAACATCATAAACATGACAAAAAAGATAAGCATTAAGAATAGGTCAAGAAAAGAGTTAAGAAAAATCCTGATATGAATTTATAGCATGCAAACGATAAACTGTCAAATAGCTTGATAAATCCACAAGTTGAACCCCGCGAATAATGAAATAAGAACTTAAATATGATTACAACTGAAAAGAAACCTAAATTAAAAATATAAATAAAACTAAAAAATCAATGGAAAATTAAAACTAAGTGAAAAAAATTGTCCACAAACTAAGTAAAGCAATCCTATTTATAGGCCTAGGGTTGGTCATCGGTCCTCGACCTAATTTGGCTAAATATTTCCCGTTAGAAGTTGTTATGTGGATGAAATCACCCTTGGTTCATTAATTGGCCTCATCACATCTGTGTCGTGAAACTGATGGCAGATTACTAGTCTTGCGTGTGTCTTTAGGGTTGTGTCGTGGCACCTTCTGGCTGTGTCATGATACCGAAGGCAGTTTGCTCCATTTGATTACTTTGTTCATTGTGTTGTGACATTGAAGCTCTATGTTGCAACATCACTAGTAGTTTACTGTCTTCGTGCCTCCGAATAGTGTTCTACATACTCACTGAATAGGTAAGTCTACCTTTAGGCCTCTCTTGGCCCACACGATCATATAAATAGTCAAAATTGCTCATTTTATTATCTATGAACTAAAAATTTAAACTAAAAACATATAACTAAATTAATTTTCTAAGATCTCTTTAAGTACAGAACAGCTATAGCCCAACTTGACATGACATTCGTTGGGTGGAGGCTCCTCTCGGGGCCATGTCTCGGGCAAAGGAAAAGCTACAATTGAGGGGGAAAATCGCCCCATTTTGATGATTATAGACGATTTCTTGAGATTTAAATTAATTACATGATTTGAATTTTTATTTTTAGATTAGGAGTAGACTAATATTAGTAGATATATATATATTTTTTAATTTTCTATGCAAGAACCCTACATGAAGAAAGCACTACATTTACGATCTTTAAACGAGAAAAGAAGGAGAAACTCACCATAAGATTTTGACAATGTCACGATCAATTGGGTAACTTCATTTCTCATATATTTGAGGATTGCAAATTAGGGACAATGTGCTATCTAAAGTGTGTGGGGGTAACATAGTAAGTTTAATTTTTATATTTTTTTTCTTCTTGTCCAAAGTGTTCTTGAGCTTGTATAGTTATAAGTGATTGGTTAGGAGCATGTATATAGGTTGATTGTATTTACTGAAAATCTGACATGATAGTGAATGACTTTAAATTTTCAATTATTAGAGTACTAAGTTCTATATATTACACTGTAAATAGGCATTAAGTAATTGAATATACCAAATGACAAAGAAAATATAGGGAAACGAGTATGCTAGAATAAATGATAAATGGTTAATATTGTGATTGCTTGATTGATTAAATTTGTGAATATTGAGATACTTAGGGATGACCTAAGGCATTGTTTAGTATAACCCAGAGCCAAAAAGCCAACCTTATTCATCAATCTTTATTACCCATATTTGAGTCAGAAAACCCTTTTTGATGAACTCCATACAAAACCCGAAATTGAAATGCAAATTTCTACTTACCCTTTTTCTTTAGTCTTTGAATTGCACGAACTTAGACGTCGAGCCCTACGTATTAAGGGATAGGTAGAGACATAACGGTGGTTTTGTAAAATTAGAGTGAAATAGGAAGAAGCAATGTGATATAGTGATTATGGGTCTAGCTAAAATGTGCAAAATAAAAGAAAAAGTTAGAAAAAGTCAAAACAAGTAGAAAAAGTACTTAAATAATTTAAAAAAAGTATTACAAGTGAGACATGCTGAAAAAGTTAAAAGTGACTAAAAAAAGTGACAAAATTAGAAAACTCAATCATTAGTGCACAAAAACTCGTGAGCTGACTGTAGTTACTTTATCATGTTCTAGCTTCCTACATGGAGAAATAAGGAAGGTGAGAGAAGGAGAAATAAGGTGGTGAGTGGGAATGGTTTATTAAATGGGGTGAATAGGGGACAATATGATGTGCCAAACTAATTTCTTACTTGAAACTATTTTGATGCTTTTTGTTCTTGAATCCCATACCAACCTTAAGCCTTAAAACGTTACAAGCCAAAATTTCCTATGTGACCTAGGTAAATGTATTCGTGAATGGACATTGTATTGAGTAATTGCAATAATAACTGTTTATATTCTACTAGGATAATCAAATTACCTGTATGATTTATTGATGGATCAATATATTTGAGGACCTTCTTGCTTATATACTCTGTAATGTATTGAACTTATATGCTTAAAGTTGAAAATGGTATGTCATTTACATATCATGCTAGAATTACGTGTATTTATGATTATTCCTAGCTATGATGTTCCAAAACTCATCTTTGTATCATACTTGTTCTAGGGTTGTCTTTTATTTTTTTTCGTTTTTATGTTTTCTTGCTGACGACAAGCAATGACTTAAGTGTGGGGAGTTTTATCTGCCGCAATTCGTTGTAGTAGACTAAAATTATTTTCATACTTGAAGAGCTCGTATAAAAGAAATTTTGATTTGCTTTTACTTAGTTTTTAATTTTAGTTCATAAATAAGAAAAAGTGTAATTTAAGCCATTTATATGACCTTAGGGGCCATAATAGGCCTAAAGGTAAGCTAACGTATTCAGAGAGGGTGCATGACATTCTTCGGAGGCATAGGAATACAAGACTGGCTGCGATGTTGCAACACAAAGTGTCGATGTCGTACCATAGTGAGAAAGGCACTTAAAAGGAGTAAACTACCTTTTGTGTCACAACACAGCCCTGTAATCGAGCCTTAGATCATAAACTACCATCAGTGTCGCGCGATACAAGCCAGAGGGTGTCGCAACACCGCCTTGGTGAGGAGAATTAATGAGCTAAGGGTGTTTTGGTCTACACAAAAAAGTTTAATGCAAAAACGTCAGCCAAATTAGGTAAATGGATGATGACCAACCCTAGGCCTATAAATAGATGACTCTAAACACTTCATAAACAATTTCTAATTCAAGTTTTAGGTTACGACTTTCATTTAGTTTTATTTTCAATTTCTTTCTAGTTTATTTTTTACTTAGGTTATTTTCATTTGTAATTTTATTCTAGCTTTTATTTTCATTTGTCATGGAACTCAATTTGTGGATTCATCAACTCTTAATGGATTTTTGTTCTTGCAATTATCAATACATATCAGGATTCTTCTTAAACTTTATTCTTGATATATTATTTATGCTTATATTTTCAATCAAGTTTATAATGTTTACTAGATCCTTAATGGACTAATCCTTTTATGGAAGATTAGCAAGTGGATGTAACACACCTAACCCATATCCGTCACCGGATTAGGGTCTGGAGGCATTACTGGACAAAAGCACAACTCTAAATATTCACACAAGTCATATTCATATGTATATACGAATGTCCAAAAAAATATTAATCGAAATTTTATCATTACATAATATAAAAATACAAGTCAAATTCGGATATCTAATAAACATCAAGCATTTTAAGACATATTTTGAGATATGTACAAATTAAATCAAATAAAAATCTAAGACATGAAAAGTTAATCATCAGCATACACGGCATTCATATCTTCACATATAGTCAAATATGTTTCATTAAACAAATAAACCTTATATACATTTTAACCATATTAAACATGAACTATAATTGAACATTAATAATGAAACTTATCAAGCTTAATTCACAAACTAAAATTATACTCAAGCATTTATTTATAGTTAACCATTTTATAACACAAGTAACGATTTGAAATGCTATCATTTCACATGCCAAAAAGGTAGATACAGAACTAACCTATTTATCATCAATTTGGTCATCTAAACTTTGCCTAAGACGCAAACAATTTTACATATAACCTATCTATTACATAGTATACCTTTAGATGAGATACATATCAAGTCAATTCATCATATGCATAAATATTTATAATAGCAAATTTCGAATCACAAGTTAGTCATAACCATCTCATATACCTTTATCTTATATCCGAATTCACAATACATTATTGTATAATTTTCAAACCAACTCATATTACAATTTATACCTCTCAAGAGTAAGCCATTAACTACTAATAGATATATTTATATATACAAAACATGAATCTTCCATACCATATAATGAACATATCAAGACAAACTTATATCATGCTCGGACATAGCCAAACAACCTTTAATGCCAAATCACATATAACACTTTGACCCAATACAACAACCAAAAATTTAAATAGTCTCTTATCTATGCATACCATAACCGAATCAATCCAACGCACACGTCCAAATTTACCAAGCAACTTCAACGCTTAAATAGATATCACAAGTATCATTCATCCTTGACACATTGCATAATAACCAAAATGGACTCAAACCATCATTATACCAAAACCAAATTCAAGCATTTAAATAAGCCATTTTCGCATGGCTTTTGTACAAAACCAAGGTTCATCATCATTTCAAAACACCATTCAGCCTATACATGCCATAAGTTTGATTTTAAAACTTTCAAAAGTAGCGAGAATAAACGATAGTGCGATTGACTTTACTAACGATCTCTGAGCATGTAACGATCTCCAAAATCTATAAAACAAAGACAAATATATACACACAAAGTAAGCTAACTTAGCTTAGTAAGCTTTAAGTAAATTAAAAAATTAATGCATAGTAACATTTCAATTACTAATCATTTCAATTAAATAAATCAACTTATGCATTTTTAATCACCTTTATTTTCAAACTTTAAATTCCACACATATATAACATATACTTTCATAAGGCAATTTCTCTTTGGCCGAATATACAAGTATACATCACCAATATGTTCTCAAATTTCGAAATCACATTGACATATATAACAGAATATACATATATATATATATTTTAAGACATATGTTCATCACTCAAAGTTTAACATTACATTCATGTACAATTATAAGATAAAATTTATTTCTCATATTAGCACATGTACTACATCAAATTCATGTATTCTATTTCATCACATATCAATAAATCAATTCATCCTGTTTTCAAATAGGTAGTCCAACTATCATGTACCTGATCAGTTTAGCTCGTTCAACATATTCATTTATTAAATCAACAATAAGTCTTTCAGGCATAGACTTATACTATTTCACCGGCATAAAACCTGCTAGGCCTAAGCCTATATCATACACCGGCAAAAGGCCTGCTAGACTCAAAGTCTGATTTTATACACTGGCAATAAGTCTGTTAGGCATCAAGCCCAATTAAATTCACCAGCACAAGGCTTGCTAGGCTCAAAGCCCGAATATCATTATTATAAAGTTGTCTCATACACAATTCATATATCGAACATTTCAGATATTCCATATAGTTCATATGGACTTTCAAATGTTATAACTTCATCGAGTTAAACTCAAATACGTTATTTCTATGCTTTGTCACATTCGGCTAACTCTACTATAAATCCATGAATTCCAAATCAGCATATTAAACTAAGTTACATTCAAAATTAACGATGTTTAATTGCTTAAAAACTTACCTTGAATATCGACGAGCGATGTAAATAAACTATTTTTGCTTTTCCCCGATCCAAGTTAGATTTCTTTTTTTCTTGATCTTGATTAAGCTATCAAAAAACGACCGAACCTATGGAAGCTTTGTTTCTTTTCCTTTTTCTTTATATTCGGACATGCAAAGTGTATGAACACTTTTGTTTTATTTTTATGTTTTATTATTACATGGTATTATACATTTACAAATATAACCTTTATTTATTAATACAAAACCATTATAACTTAAGGCTTTTACCGTCCATTACTTATTATCATGGACAAATTTCATATTAAATACCTCAAATTACAAAGAAAAACATAATTCGATCCTCACACATTAAACCACTAAATTTTCATTTTACGCGATTAGGCCATTTTATTTAATCAGTCACTAAAACAATCAAATTAAATCACAAAAATTTTACGAATATAAATTCACCCAAAATAAACATAGAAAATAATTTTTAAATATTTTTCTGACTCGAATTCGTGGTCTCGAAACCACCGCTCCGATTAGGGTCTAAATCGGGCTATTACAATTCTCCCCCTTAAGGATTTTTGTCCTCGAAAATCTTACCAGTGAATAGGTTTGGATAACGTTCTCTCATTGCATCTTTTGGCTCCCACATTGCTTCTTCAACTCCGTGCTTATGCCACAGTACTTTAACAAATGGAATTTTCTTATTTCGTAATTCTTTAATCTTGTGAGCCAGAATACGAATCGATTCTTCTTCGTATGTCATATCGGTTTTAATTTCAATCCCAGACGGACTAATTACATGTGAAGAATCAGATCGATATCTATAAAGCATCGAAACATGGAATACATTATGGATCTTTTCTAGCTCAGGTGGCAACAACAGTCTATAAGCAACCAGCCCGATACGCTCTATAACCTCATACGGCCCAATAAATCTCAAGACACTGTAACAGCCCAAAATTGACCCTAGTCGAGAAGTGGTTTCGGGACCACAAAACCGAGTTACAAGAAAATTTATTTTTTTTAATTTTAATTGCATAGATTAAATGTGGTAGTGTATGTGTGGAAATAATAAAGGTCTAAAATTAGCCTTAGGAATGTGGATTTTCATGAAAGGACTTAGTTGAGAAATTTAGAAAAGATGATAGATAAATTGAAAGGATTAAATAATAACAAGGTGAGAAAGTTTGGGTTTGCATGTCAAGGTGCCCAATTCTTGATAGGTGGCCGGCCAAGCATGGTTCCATTCCTCCAAGTTTATGTTGTTTATTATTTAATATTGGTAAGTGGATTGGAAAATAAAAGAAGTGAATTAAAAAGAAAAAAAGGATGAATAAAATAAGGGAGGAAGAAGGAGTGTTCATCCTTTTCCTTACCACAATAGCCGTACCTAAAGAAAGAAAAAAGAAGAAAGTGAAGCTAGGGCATTTGGTCATCTTCAAGTTGATTAAGAAGCTCTTGAATATTCGGTGCCTAGGGGAAAAGTTTCTAAGAGGTTTGGCCATGCATGTAACTAGAATGAGGTATGTATTGAATGATTCTTGAAAATCTATGCATGTTTGAGATGGTTAGTTTAAATTCTACTCATCCTATAGATTAGACTTAGGATTTTGAGGTTGAAATTCGGCCAAGAAGCTTGAAACTCTTAGTAGATGTGTAATGTCATTAAAATGGATAGTAATGTAGGATATGGTGAGTGGTTAATTGCTTTTAACTTGAAGGTTGAGGTTAAAATGGGTTAAGTGATTGCCGAATCTAATTTAGGGGTGGAGGATTGTGTTCATGTTATATTGGATAGGTAGAGGTTGTAATGAGGTTGAAATTGTTGAATTGTTAGCTTGGTAACTAATGAAGTAATCGGCCATATGGGGTAAAAATGGGATGTTCATTTTAGTTGTTGTTTCATTTTTGTGAGAAATGGGTCAAGTATTCATGAGATGAAATTGTGTGACTAGATAAATTAAAGGTAATAATATAGTTGATGAATAGATATAGAAATACATATTCGGCCATCACTTAGGAGCTTATGTGATGTTGAGTTAAGCTTTGCATATTCGGCTATATATATATATATATACACATATATATATGTAAGCCCATTCATGATACTACCTTAGGACTATATATATAACCGACAAAAGAATGGGAAAAACTAGCAAGGGTAAAGGCCGAATGAGCTATAGGTGGTGTGGATGACTTTTATACATGTGGGTGTGTGTGTATGCCATTTAGTTGGTGACATTCGACATTTCTTAATTAACATTAGAAATGAGTGAATGAAATCGGCATGTGTGTTTGTGAAAATGCCGAATGTGAATTTGGATAATATTGAGTAATGTATGTGCTTTAAAATGATGGAATGGAGTGGATGCTTTAAATGTGTTATGAACAATTATAAGTTAAACTAAGGGTTGCTAAATTACCATTGTCATTGCCGAATATACAAACATACATATGCATGTGTAATTGAAGTATGAATGTTTAGCAAGATGGTTAAACTAGTTAAATTATTGATTTAGCTCAAGGAGTTAAAGGAGGTGAATCGAGCAAAGGCAAAGAAAAGGTTATCGAGTAGCCGAGTTGGAACCGTCTTACCCAACACGAGGTAAGTCATTAAGCATGTAGTTAGTATTATTTCAAATGGTCATAATGTTTATGTATTGATGCTGAATGGAATGAATAAATATACATATATATATATATGCATGTACGTATGTGATGATGAAATTGTTGAATGAAAGAAAAGAGGTAAGATGTACTGAGTTGTTGATCTCGGCACTAAACGTGCGGGATAACCATTTATGACCATGAGATTGGCGCTAAGTGCGCGGGATTAAATTGTACAGCACTAAGTGTGCGATTTAACTATGTTGCACTAAGTGTGCGAAAAGAATATGATGCACTAAGTGTGCGAATTGACCATGCGGCACTAAGTGTGCGAGTTTGACTATGTAGCACTAAGTGTGCGATTTGATTACGTAGCACTAAGTGTGCGAGTTGATTATATAGCACTGAGTGTGCGGGCTCAATATACATTCGTGAATCATTATGGACACTATGTGTGCGACACTATTGAGTCGATCGCGGACAGCGGATCGGGTAAGTGTCTTGAGTACATGGCTAATATGCGCTATGCTTATACTTGGTGTTGAGCTCGGTAAGTTGAACCTATGTGATAACTATACTTGAAGTCACGTACATAAAATTTATCGTAGGATGGGTGAAAGGTCGTTTTGTTGTTTGATTGTAACGAAAATAAATTGATTTATGAAAATGCTTCAATGTCCTATTGATGAGTATATGGATTGTGAATGCATGAATTGATATGAAATTGAATCGATAGGTTGGAGGAACTATGGTATGGTTCGGTATGGATGGAGTAAATTGTCTCGTTCCATTTTGTTTCCTCTTGTGATAATGTTATTGATGGATGGTAGTGCATTGCTTATGACTTACTGAGTTATAAACTCAGTCGGTGTTTCCTTGTCACCCATTATAGGTTGCTTGGACTCATCTATTTTTGCGGGGTCAGGCCGTCATCGAAGTCATCACACCGGATAGCAAGTTTTGGTACTTTCTTCTTAGTTGGCTTAGAAGAACATTTTGGCATGTATAAGCTATTACGTTGTGTTTGAATTTTGGCATGTAAACTTTAAGCCATGCGAAAATGGCACGAATGTTCGATTGAGTTGGATCAAGGGTAGGCATGAAACGGACCTAGTTACTTTCGTAACAGATGCTGGCAGCAGCAGTGTCATGAGATTGAAAAATCACTAAAAATAGTAGGAGTGGAATTAATTGATGAATAAATTATGTAATCGAAGCTCGATGAGTCTGTTTTCATGAGGAAGTAACGAAAAGATCATATGGGCAGTATATTAAGAGATAATCAGATTTTTGTGGGACAGGGCCAGAACGGTTTCTGGATTCCCTGCTCCGACTTTGGAAATTCATTACAAATTAACCAGAGATAATTAGGGGTCGTACCATATATGTACAGATTCCTCTCTGAGTCTAGTTTTCATAGAAACAAACGGTATCAGTATTGGAGCCCCGTGCAGGGAGATATCCAAGTCGTAATGGGCAAAGGTCAGTGTAGTCGACCCCTGCAACTTGGGAGACTTTGACTAATAAACTGTACTAATTGGCCCGACCAAAAATTCTAGAAAAAAATACATAGATGGGCACATGAGTCTAGTTTCTGGGAAAAATTACGAAACTGATTTTCGAGTTACGAAACTCAAGATATGATTTTTAAAACGACTAGTACACAGATTGGGCAGTGTCTGGAAAATAAATTTTGTAAGGGGTTAAAGTCAGTTAACACCTCGTGTTCGACTCCGGTGTCGGTTTCGGGTTCGGGGTGTTACATTTTATTGGTATCAGAGCTATGGTTTAGTCGGTTCTAGGACTACCATAGCGCGTACGAGTTTAGCTATACATGCCGAATGTTAATGTTTAAATGTGTGATGACTTCTGACGGTTGAAATGTTTTGTTTTGATTAGTAAATGGACCCCGGTGAAGAAAGAACCCTAGCGGATGACGTTGAGAGCGTAGCGGCTGCTCCTGCACAAGGGACGCCGCCTGTTGAACCTCAGTCATCTGCGAATAATCAAGGTGAGGGGGCTAAACAAGCCTTCTTTACCATGATGAATGAGTGGGTCGCGCAATATGCCCGAACCAACCCGGCTGTCCAACAATTCCCAAATTTGAATAATCCACCCCAAGAGCCTGTAATGCCATCAGTCGCTGATCCTGTGAGGCTGAGTAAGCCACCTGTAGACTTGATTAGGAAGCGTGGGGCCGAGGAGTTCAAGGCCATATTAACTGATGATGCCGAAAGGGCCGAGTTCTGGCTTGATAACACCATTCGGGTGTTCGATGAATTGTCATGCACACCCGATGAATGTCTAAAATGTGTTGTATCTTTGTTGCGAGACTCAGCCTACTATTGGTGGAGGACCTTGATTTCCATAGTCCCGAACGAGCGAGTAACTTGGGACTTCTTTCAAACGGAATTCCGGAAGAAATTTATTAGCCAACGGTTCATTGATCAGAAGCGTAAGGAGTTCTTGGAACTCAAGCAAGGCCGTATGACTGTATCTGAATACGAACATGAATTCGTAAGACTTAGTAGGTATGCCCGGGAGTGTGTAGCTGATGAGGTTGCTATGTGCAAAAGATTCGAGGAAGGATTGAATGAAGATTTAAAGCTACTAATGGGTATTTTGGAAATAAAAGAATTCGTAACACTAGTCGAACGAGCCTGCAAGGCGGAAGAACTTGGAAAGGAGAAGAGGAAGGCTGAATTTGAAGCTAGAGATTATCGTAAAAGATCGACGGGTAAAGCTCCGTTCTCAGCTGTAAAGAAGTTCAGGGAGGACATTAATAAGTCGAGGGCGACTGCGGGAATTTCCATCAGGGCAAGACCATCGATGGGCTCCCGAGCTACTTCGGTAGCTAGTGTGGGCAATAATCGTCACGAGAAACCTGAATGTCCCCAATGTGGAAGACGACACCTAGGTGAATGTTGGGGCAAGTCTACTAGCAGGGCCTGTTACGGATGCGGTTCGAAGGACCACCTCATTAGAGATTGCACGGAGCTGGATGAGAAGAATAAGATTCAAGGTGCAAGACCTAGTGGAGTGACATCTAGAGGTAGACCACCGAGAATTTTAGGAGGCAGGGGTGGTAGTCAGAGGGGGGCTTCTGATACGGCCGATCGAGCCGAGAACCGTACTCCTGCTAGAGCATATGCCATTCGCGCACGAGAGGAGGCATCCTCCCCCGACGTCATCACTGGTACCTTCACTCTCTTTGATACTAATGTGATTGCATTGATTGACCCTGGTTCTACTCATTCATATGTATGCGAAACCTTAGCAACCAGTAAGACTCTACCTGTTGAGTCTACTGAGCTCGTAATTCGAGTATCAAACCCTTTGGGTCAATGCGTACTTGTTGATAAAGTGTGTAAGAGATGCCCTCTAATAATCCGAGAATCCTGTTTTCCGGCCGATTTGATGCTTTTGCCGTTCGACGAGTTTGATGTTATTCTTGGTTTGGATTGGTTAACCGCGCATGATGCGGTTGTGAATTGCAAAAGCAAGACTATCGATTTGAGGTGCGCAAATAACGAAATAATCCGAGTTGAGTCTGCGGACTTAAGGGGGTTGCCAGCTGTAATATCAGCAATGTTGGCCCAGAAATATGTAAGGAAAGGGTGCGAAGCATACCTCGCGTATGTACTTGATGACAAGGAGTTAGAAAAGAAACCCGAATCGGTGCCGGTGGTCTGTGAATACCCGGATGTTTTTCCTGAAGAGTTACCGGGTTTGCCACCTGTTCGGGAGGTAGAGTTTGGTATTGAGCTTGTACCTGGAACTACGCTTATTTCGATCGCTCCGTATCGTATGGCACTAACCGAGTTAAAAGAGTTGAAAGCTCAGTTGCAAGAATTGACGGATAGAGGTTTCGCTCGACCGAGTTTCTCACCTTGGGGTGCACCAGTATTGTTCGTGAAAAAGAAGGACGGAACCATGAGGTTGTGCATTGATTATCGTCAACTGAATAAAGTGACGATAAAGAATAAGTATCCGTTACCGCGTATTGATGATCTGTTCGATCAATTAAAGGGAGCATCGGTGTTTTCAAAGATAGATTTGAGATCGGGTTATTATCAGTTGCGGATTCGAGATTTGGACGTACCCAAAACTACTTTCAGAACGAGGTACGGTCACTACGAGTTCTTAGTGATGCCGTTCGGGCTCACTAATGCCCCTGCGGTGTTTATGGATTTGATGAATCGGATCTTCAGGCCGTATTTGGATCGGTTCGTAGTTGTGTTTATTGATGACATCTTGGTCTATTCAAGAGATGAGACCGAACATGCTGAGCATCTGAGGCAAGTGTTGCAAATTTTGCAGGATAAGCAGTTATATGCTAAGTTCAGTAAGTGTGAGTTCTGGTTAAGTGAGGTTAGCTTCTTGGGTCATGTGGTATCCGCATCGGGTATTCGAGTTGACCCGAGCAAAATTTCAGCCATACTTAACTGGAAGCCTCCGAGAAATGTTACCGAAGTCCGGAGCTTTCTAGGGCTCGCCGGTTATTACCGACGATTTGTCAAAGGTTTCTCGATGATAGCCACACCAATGACGAAGCTACTTCAGAAGGATGTTAAGTTCGAATGGACGGAGAAATGTCAGAAAAGCTTCGATCAACTGAAAACTCATCTGACTGAAGCTCCAATTTTGGTGCAACCCGAATCGGGTAAAGAGTTTGTCATTTATAGTGACGCATCCCTACTTGGGTTGGGTTGCGTATTGATGCAAGAAGGTCGAGTTGTGGCCTATGCGTCAAGACAATTGAAGCCACACGAGAGAAATTATCCGACCCATGATCTCGAACTAGCCGCCATTGTGTTTGCATTTAAAATATGGCAACATTATTTGTTTGGTGAGAAGTGCCATGTGTTTTCGGATCACAAAAGTCTCAAATATTTGATGACTCAACGAGACTTGAATCTGCGACAAAGACGTTGGCTTGAATTGTTGAAAGATTACGAGCTTGTCATTGATTACCACCCGGGAAAGGCTAATGTGGTTGCGGACGCCTTAAGCCGGAAATCACTGTTTGCTTTGCGAGCGATGAATGTACACTTGTCTGTTCTACCTGACAATGTGTTAGTAGCTGAATTAAAAGCCAAACCATTATTGACTCATCAAATTCGTGAAGCTCAGAAAGTCGATGATGAATTGGTTGCAAAACGAGCTGAGTGTGTTCCGAACAAGGAATCGGAGTTTCAGATTGATGATGATGGTTGTTTGAGGTTTAGAAGTCGTTTGTGTGTTCCAAGGAATTCGGAACTCATTCCGATGATTCTGAACGAAGCCCATTGTAGCCGAATGTCAATTCACCCGGGGAGCACGAAAATGTACAACGACTTGAAACGTCGGTTTTGGTGGCATGGTATGAAACGAGACATCTCCGACTTTGTTTCGAGATGTTTAATATGTCAACAAGTGAAAGCGGAACATCAAGTGCCTTCCGAGTTACTTCAGCCGATCATGATACCCGAGTGGAAATGGGACCGAGTCACAATGGACTTTGTGTCCGGACTGCCATTGTCCGCAAGTAAGAAGGATGCGATTTGGGTTGTTGTTGATAGGCTGACTAAGTCGGCTCACTTTATCCCCGTGCGTACGGATCTTTCACTGGATAAACTAGCCGAATTGTATGTCTCTCAGATTGTGAGATTACATGGAGTACCTATTTCTATCGTGTCGGATAGAGATCCGAGGTTCACCTCACGATTTTGGAAGAAATTGCAAGAAGCTTTGGGTACCAAGCTGCATTTTAGCACCGCTTTTCACCCCCAAACCGATGGTCAAACCGAGCGGATAATTCAGATACTTGAGGATATGTTGAGATGTTGCATCCTCGAGTTCAGTAGTTCATGGGAACGGTATTTACCTTTGATTGAATTCGCTTACAACAATAGTTTTCAATCAAGTATTAAGATGGCACCTTACGAGGCCTTGTACGGTCGTAAATGCCGTACACCATTGTTTTGGACCGAGCTCGGTGAAAGTAAAATTTTCGGAGTCGATTTGATTAAAGATGCCGAACAGAAAGTAAGGGTAATCCGTGAAAGTCTAAAGGCAGCCACGGATCGTCAGAAATCGTATGCGGATTTGAAACGAAAAGACATTGAATATCAGGTGGGAGATAAAGTGTTTCTTAAAGTTTCACCTTTGAAAAAGGTACTCAGATTTGGCCGAAAGGGCAAGTTGAGTCCGAGATTCATTGGGCCATACGAAATATCTGAACGAGTCGGTCCAGTTGCGTATCGATTGATTTTACCCCCTGAACTTGAAAGGATTCATGACGTCTTTCATGTTTCGATGCTTCGGCGCTATAGATCCGATCCTTCACACATAATTAGTCCGTCGGAGGTTGAAATTCAGGCTGATATGAGTTATGAAGAAGAGCCGATGCGTATCCTAGCTCGTGAAGTGAAGGGGTTGCGAAACAAAAGGGTTCCGTTAGTAAAGGTGTTATGGCTCAAACACGGGATCGAGGAAGCTACTTGGGAAACCGAGAGCTCGATGAAAGACCGATACCCAAACCTATTTACCGGTAAGATTTTCGGGGACGAAAATTTCTTAAGTGGGGGAGAGTTGTAACAGCCCAAAATTGACCCTAGTCGAGAAGTGGTTTCGGGACCACAAAACCGAGTTACAAGAAAATTTATTTTTTTTTAATTTTAATTGCATAGATTAAATGTGCTAGTGTATGTGTGGAAATAATAAAGGTCTAAAATTAGCCTTAGGAATGTGGATTTTCATGAAAGGACTTAGTTGAGAAATTTAGAAAAGATGATAGATAAATTGAAAGGATTAAATAATAACAAGGTGAGAAAGTTTGGGTTTGCATGTCAAGGTGCCCAATTCTTGATAGGTGGCCGGCCAAGTATGGTTCCATTCCTCCAAGTTTATGTTGTTTATTATTTAATATTGGTAAGTGGATTGGAAAATAAAAGAAGTGAATTAAAAAGAAAAAAAGGATGAATAAAATAAGGGAGGAAGAAGGAGTGTTCATCCTTTTCCTTACCACAATAGCCGTACCTAAAGAAAGAAAAAAGAAGAAAGTGAAGCTAGGGCATTTGGTCATCTTCAAGTTGATTAAGAAGCTCTTGAATATTCGGTGCCTAGGGGAAAAGTTTCTAAGAGGTTTGGCCATGCATGTAACTAAAATGAGGTATGTATTGAATGATTCTTGAAAATCTATGCATGTTTGAGATGGTTAGTTTAAATTCTACTCATCCTATAGATTAGACTTAGGATTTTGAGGTTGAAATTCGGCCAAGAAGCTTGAAACTCTTAGTAGATGTGTAATGTCATTAAAATGGATAGTAATGTAGGATATGGTGAGTGGTTAATTGCTTTTAACTTGAAGGTTGAGGTTAAAATGGGTTAAGTGATTGCCGAATCTAATTTAGGGGTGGAGGATTGTGTTCATGTTATATTGGATAGGTAGAGGTTGTAATGAGGTTGAAATTGTTGAATTGTTAGCTTGGTAACTAATGAAGTAATCGGCCATATGGGGTAAAAATGGGATGTTCATTTTAGTTGTTGTTTCATTTTTGTGAGAAATGGGTCAAGTATTCATGAGATGAAATTGTGTGACTAGATAAATTAAAGGTAATAATATAGTTGATGAATAGATATAGAAATACATATTCGGCCATCACTTAGGAGCTTATGTGATGTTGAGTTAAGCTTTGCATATTCGGCTATATATATATATACACATATATATATGTAAGCCCATTCATGATACTACCTTAGGACTATATATATAACCGACAAAAGAATGGGAAAAACTAGCAAGGGTAAAGGCCGAATGAGCTATAGGTGGTGTGGATGACTTTTATACATGTGGGTGTGTGTGTATGCCATTTAGTTGGTGACATTCGACATTTCTTAATTAACATTAGAAATGAGTGAATGAAATCGGCATGTGTGTTTGTGAAAATGCCGAATGTGAATTTGGATAATATTGAGTAATGTATGTGCTTTAAAATGATGGAATGGAGTGGATGCTTTAAATGTGTTATGAACAATTATAAGTTAAACTAAGGGTTGCTAAATTACCATTGTCATTGCCGAATATACAAACATACATATGCATGTGTAATTGAAGTATGAATGTTTAGCAAGATGGTTAAACTAGTTAAATTATTGATTTAGCTCAAGGAGTTAAAGGAGGTGAATCGAGCAAAGGCAAAGAAAAGGTTATCGAGTAGCCGAGTTGGAACCGTCTTACCCAACACGAGGTAAGTCATTAAGCATGTAGTTAGTATTATTTCAAATGGTCATAATGTTTATGTATTGATGCTGAATGGAATGAATAAATATACATATATATATATATGCATGTACGTATGTGATGATGAAATTGTTGAATGAAAGAAAAGAGGTAAGATGTACTGAGTTGTTGATCTCGGCACTAAACGTGCGGGATAACCATTTATGACCATGAGATTGGCGCTAAGTGCGCGGGATTAAATTGTACAGCACTAAGTGTGCGATTTAACTATGTTGCACTAAGTGTGCGAAAAGAATATGATGCACTAAGTGTGCGAATTGACCATGCGGCACTAAGTGTGCGAGTTTGACTATGTAGCACTAAGTGTGCGATTTGATTACGTAGCACTAAGTGTGCGAGTTGATTATATAGCACTGAGTGTGCGGGCTCAATATACATTCGTGAATCATTATGGACACTATGTGTGCGACACTATTGAGTCGATCGCGGACAGCGGATCGGGTAAGTGTCTTGAGTACATGGCTAATATGCGCTATGCTTATACTTGGTGTTGAGCTCGGTAAGTTGAACCTATGTGATAACTATACTTGAAGTCACGTACATAAAATTTATCGTAGGATGGGTGAAAGGCCGTTTTGTTGTTTGATTGTAACGAAAATAAATTGATTTATGAAAATGCTTCAATGTCCTATTGATGAGTATATGGATTGTGAATGCATGAATTGATATGAAATTGAATCGATAGGTTGGAGGAACTATGGTATGGTTCGGTATGGATGGAGTAAATTGTCTCGTTCCATTTTGTTTCCTCTTGTGATAATGTTATTGATGGATGGTAGTGCATTGCTTATGACTTACTGAGTTATAAACTCAGTCGGTGTTTCCTTGTCACCCATTATAGGTTGCTTGGACTCATCTATTTTTGCGGGGTCAGGCCGTCATCGAAGTCATCACACCGGATAGCAAGTTTTGGTACTTTCTTCTTAGTTGGCTTAGAAGAACATTTTGGCATGTATAAGCTATTACGTTGTGTTTGAATTTTGGCATGTAAACTTTAAGCCATGCGAAAATGGCACGAATGTTCGATTGAGTTGGATCAAGGGTAGGCATGAAACGGACCTAGTTACTTTCGTAACAGATGCTGGCAGCAGCAGTGTCATGAGATTGAAAAATCACTAAAAATAGTAGGAGTGGAATTAATTGATGAATAAATTATGTAATCGAAGCTCGATGAGTCTGTTTTCATGAGGAAGTAACGAAAAGATCATATGGGCAGTATATTAAGAGATAATCAGATTTTTGTGGGACAGGGCCAGAACGGTTTCTGGATTCCCTGCTCCGACTTTGGAAATTCATTACAAATTAACCAGAGATAATTAGGGGTCGTACCATATATGTACAGATTCCTCTCTGAGTCTAGTTTTCATAGAAACAAACGGCATCAGTATTGGAGCCCCGTGCAGGGAGATATCCAAGTCGTAATGGGCAAAGGTCAGTGTAGTCGACCCCTGCAACTTGGGAGACTTTGACTAATAAACTGTACTAATTGGCCCGACCAAAAATTCTAGAAAAAAATACATAGATGGGCACATGAGTCTAGTTTCTGGGAAAAATTACGAAACTGATTTTCGAGTTACGAAACTCAAGATATGATTTTTAAAACGACTAGTACACAGATTGGGCAGTGTCTGGAAAATAAATTTTGTAAGGGGTTAAAGTCAGTTAACACCTCGTGTTCGACTCCGGTGTCGGTTTCGGGTTCGGGGTGTTACAGACACAATTTGCCTTTACAATCGAATCTAAGTATTTTCTTCCATGATGAGACTTTCAGAAATACTTTATCCCTGATCTAAAACTCTATTTCTTTTCATTTCAAGTCCGAGTATGATTTATGATGATCTGATGCTGCTTTTAGTCTTTCACGGATTACTTTCACTTTCTGTTCAATTTCTCTGACCAAATCAACCCCGTGTATCTTGTTTTCACTGAGTTCAATCCAATACAATGGTGTATGACATTTACGGCCTTATAAAGCCTCGTAAGGTGCCATTTTAATACTCGATTAAAAGCTGTTATTATGTGCAAATTCAATCAAAGGTAGGTATTGTTCCCACGTACCTTCAAACTCGAGAATGCAACATCTCAACATAGTTTCAAGTATCTGAATGATTTGTTCGGACTGACCATCTGTCTGCGGATGAAAAGCAGTGCTAAAATGTAATTTCGTACCTAGTGCATCTTGCAGTTTTTTCCAAAACTGTGATGTAAATCTTGGATCTCTATCTGAAACAGTAGATATAGGCACACCATGTAACCTCACGATCTGAGAAACATACAATTCAGCCAGCTTATCAAGCGAGTAATCTATACGAACCGGAACAAAGTGAGCAGATTTAGTCAATCTATCTACAATAACCCAAATTGCATCTTTCTTGCAAGGTGTCATCGGTAAACCAGATACAAAATCCATCGTGACTATATCCCATTTCCATTCAGGTATCATAATCGGCTGAAGCAATCCAGAAGGTATCTGATGCTCGGCTTTTACTTGCTGACAGACTAAGCATTTCAATACAAAGATAGAAATGTCTCGTTTCATACCTTGCCACCAATAGTGTTGTTCCAGATCATTATACATTTTCGTACTACCTGGATGAATAGATAGCCGACTATTATGAGCTTTGTTCGAAATCATCTGAATCAACCCTGTATTTCTCAGAACGCATATTTGGTTTCTGAATCGCAAACATCCCTCGGCATCCACTTGAAATTCTGAGTCAACATTCAAATCACATTGATCCCGCTTTACTATCATATCATTATCGACCTTCTGAGCTTTGCAAATCTGCTGAATAAATAACGATCTTTCTTTTAACTCGGCTATTATCGCACCATTATCTGACATAACCATATGTGCATTCATTGCACGCAAAACAAACAGGGATTTTCGACTTAGAGCATCAGCAACAACATTAGCCTTTTCCGGATGATAGTGATAAAGCTCGTAAACTTTTAGCAACTCTAGCCATCAACTTTGTCTCAAATTCAGATCCTTTTGAGTCATCAAGTACTTCAGACTTTTATGATCGGAATAAACATGACATTTTTTACCAAACAGATAGTGGTGCCATATTTTCAATGCAAACACAATAGCTGCCACCTCTAAATTGTGCGTCGGATAGTTCTTTTCATGCAGCTTTAACTATCTCGAGGCATAAGCTATAACTCTGCCTTCTTGCATTAAAACACAGTCCAAACCATTCAAAGATGCATCACTATAAATAACAAATTCTTTACCCGATTCTGGCTGAACTAGCACTGGAGTTTCGGTCAAAAGGGCTTTCAACTGATTAAAATGTTTCTAGCACTTTTTTGACCACTCAAACTTAACATTTTTTTTGCAGTAGCTTGGTCATTGGGGTTGCAATCATCGAGAACCCTTTCATAAATCGTCTATAGTAATTAGCAAGTCCTAGAAAACTTCAGACTCCAGAAACGTTTCTTGGAGGTTTCCAGTCAAGTATTGCTGAAATCTTACTCGGATCAACCCGAATACCTGATGCTGAAACAACATGTCCCAAAAAGCTAACTTCGTGTAACCAGAACTCATATTTACTAAACTTTGCATATAACTATTTTCTCGTAAAGTCTGTAACACAAGTCTCAAATGCTCGGCATGTTCGATTTCATCACGGGAGTAGATCAATATACCATCAATGAATACAACCACAAACCTATCCAAATACTGTCTGAAGATTCGATTCATCAAATCCATAAAAACAACAGGTGCATTAGTAAGTCTGAACGGCATAACCAGAAACTCATTGTGTCCGTACCTCATTCGAAAAGTAGTTTTTGGCACTTCGGAGTCTCTAAATCGTAACTGATAATAACCTGATCTCAAATCTGTCTTCGAAAACACTGAAGCCCCTTTCAACTGATCGAACAGGTTGTCAATCTGTGGCAATGGATATTTATTCTTTATAGTCACCTTATTTAGCTTACGGTAATCAATACACATTCTCATAGTTCTGTCTTTCTTTTTCACAAATAGAACTGGCGCACCCCAGGGAGAGAAACTCGATCGTGCAAAACCTCTATCAGTTAACTCTTGCAACTATGCTTTCAACACTTTTAATTCAGTAGGTGCCATCCGGTATGGAGCTATTAAAATCGGATTTGTCCCCAGTACTAACTCAATACCAAACCCTACCTCTCGGATAGGTGGCAAACCCGGCAATTCTTCAGGAAACACATCGAGATACGCGCACACAACTGGTACGGATTCAATCTACTTTTCAGTCACTTTACTATGAAGCACATAAGCAAAGTAAGCTTCACAACCTTTTCTCACATACTTTCGAGCTAACATCGAAGATATTACTACTGGTAAACCACTCAGATCATTAGATTCAATCCGAATAACCTCATTGTTTTGACATCTCAATTCAATGGTTTTTCTTTTGCAATTAACAACGGCATCGTGCAAAGTCAGCCAATCCATACCCAAAATTATATCGAACTCGTCGAAAGGTAACAACATCAAATCGGCCGAAAAGCATGAATCTTGAATCATCAACGGGCAATTTTTACATACTTTATCAACCAGAACGCACCGGCCTAGGGGGTTCTATACTCGAATCACAAACTCAGTAGACTCAACAGGCAAAGTCTTACTGGATACTAATGTTTACACACATAAGAATGAGTCGAACCAGGATCAATCAATGCAATAACACTAGTATCATAAAGAGTGAAAGTACCGGTAATAACATCTAGGGAAGAAGCATCCTCGCGAGCGCGTATAGCATATGCTCTGGCAAGTGCACGAGTCTGAGATCGAACTGCTGTATCTTTCGGCCCTCTCTGACTGCCACCTACATTACCCGAATGCCTGGGTGGTCTACCTCGCACTAACATATTACTCGGTCTTGCGTTTTGAACAGTGTTTTGCTCGGCTAACATCAGGTAATCTCGGATAAAATGATCCATTGATCCACATTTAAAATAAGAACGATCATGCAATCTACAATCTCCAAAATGCTATTTACCATAATGCTTGCACTCGACCCTATTTTGTCGAACATTGCCAACACTAGCTATCGAAGTGGCTCGTGAACTCACAGGAGGTCGATCTCGATCTCGTCTAGAAAAGCCTGCAGTATCCTTAGATCGACTAGAACCATCTCTAAACTTCTTTAATGCTGAGTGAAAAGTCTTACCCGATGATCTTTTACGAGAATCTCTGGCTTCAAAATCAGCTCTTCTTTTCTCTTTCTCGAGCTCTTTGGCTTTGCAAGCTCGCTCAACAAGTGCCACGAACTCTTTGATTTCAAGTATACCAACCAACAATTTAATATCTTCATTCAAACCATCTTCGGATCTTTTACACATGATAGCTTCAGTTGAAACACACCCACAGCCATATCGACTGAGTCTCACAAATTTCAGTTCATATTCTGTCACAGTCATACGACCCTGTTTTAATTCGAGAAATTCCTTGCGCTTCTGATCAATGAATCTCTGGCTGATATATTTCTTATAGAACTCAGTTTGAAAGAAGTTCTAGGTCATCTGTTCTCTCGGAACAACCGATACTAGTATATTCCACCAGTGATATGCGGTATCTCGTAGCAGGGATATGGCACACTTTAAGCACTCATCCGGGGTACAAGATAACTCATCAAACACACGGATAATATTATCAAGCCAGAATTCAGCTCGATCAGCATCATCATCAGTATCTCTGAATTCTTCAGCCCCGTGTTTTCTGATTCTATCAACAGGAGGCTTGTTAAATCTCATCGGATCAGTCAGAGGTACCACAGGTATCGAAGATGGATTATTTGGGGGTGGAGGTTGTTGTGTAGCCGGGTTAGTTCGGATATATTGAGTAAAGAAATCATTTATCATTTGATAGAAGGCTTATTTAGCCTCCCCCTCATGGCTACTCGAGATCGGTCGAGATTCAACTGGCGCTGTCCCTTGTGCGAAAGCAGGCGCTACACTCTTGACATCATCAGCTACAGCTCTGTCGGGATCCATTTACTATACAAAAACACATTTTCAAATGTCAGAAGTCATCATACTATCGCAATAAATCTTATAGCATGTATAATTAGACTCACACATGCTACGTTAGTCCTAGAATCGACTAAACCGTAGCTCTAATACCAATAAAATGTAACACCCCTAACCCGTATCCATCATCGGATTAGGGTCCGAAGGCATTACTGGACAAAAGCACAACTCTGAATATTCACACAAGTCATATTCATACGTATATACGAATGTCCAAAGAAATATTAATCAAAATTTTATCATTACATAATATACAAATACAAGTCAAATTCGGATATCTAATAAACATCAAACATTTTAAGACATATTTCGAGACATGTACAAATTAAATCGAATAAAAATCTAACACATGACAATTTAATCATCAGCATACACGGCATTCATATCTTCACAAATAGTCAAATATGTTTCATTAAACAAATAAACCTTATATACATTTTAACCATATTAAACATGAACTATAATTGAACATTAATAACGAAACTTATCAAACTTAATTCACAAACTAAAATTATACTCAACCATTTATTTATAGTTAACCATTTTATAACACAAGTAACGATTCGAAATGCACTACACAACTAACCTATTTATCATCAATTTGGTCATCTAAACTTTGCCTAAGACGCAAATAATTTTACATATAACCTACCTATTACGTAGTATACCTTTTGATGAGATACATATCAAGTCAATTCATCATATGCATAAATTATAATAGCAAATGCCGAATCACAAGTTAGTCATAATCATCTCATATACCTTTATCTTATATCCAAATTCACAATACATTATTGTATAATTTTCAAACCAACTCATATTACAATTTATACCTCTCAAGAGTAAGCCATTAACTACTAATAGATATATTTATATATACAAAACATGAATCTTCCATACCATATAATGAACATATCAAGACAAACTTATATCATGCTCGGACATAGCCAAACAACCTTTAATGCCAAATCACATATAACTCTTTTACCAAATACAACAACCAAAAATTTAAATAGTCTCTTATCTATGCATACCATAACTGAATCAATCCAATGCACACATCCAAACTTACCAAGCAACTTCAACGCTCAAATAGATATCACAAATATCATTCATCCTTGACACATTGCATAATAACCAAAATGGACTCAAACCATCATTATACCAAAACCAAATTCAAGCATTTAAATAAGCCATTTTTGCATGGCTTTTATACAAAACCAAGGTTCATCATGTCGAAACACCATCCAGCCTATACACGCCATAAGTTTGAATTTAAAACTTTCAAAAGTAGCGAGAATAAACGATAGTGCGATTGACTTTACTGACAATCCTCGAGCATGTAACGATCTCCAAAATCTATAAAACAAAGACAAATATATACACACAAAGTAAGCTAACTTAGCTTACTAAGCCTTAAGCAAATTAAGCAATTAATGCATAATAACATTTCAATTACTAATCATTTCAATTAAATAAATCAACTTATGCATTTTTAATCACCTTTATTTCAAACTTTTAATTCCACACATATATAACATATACTTTCATAAGGCAATTTCTCTTTGGCCGAATATACAAGTATACATCACCAATACGTTCTCAAATTTCAAAACCACGTTGACTTATATAGTCGAATATACATATATATATTTTAAGACATATATTCATCACTCAAAGTTTAACATTACATTCATGTACAATTATAAGATCAAATTTATTTCTCAAATTAGCACATGTACTACATCAAATTCATGTATTCTTTTTCATCACATATCAAGAAATCAATTCATCTTGTTTTCAAATAGGTAGTCCATCTATCACGTACCTGATCGTTTTAGCTCGTTCAACGTATTCATTTATCACATCAACAATAAGTCTTTTAGGCATAGACTTATAGTATTTCACCAGCATAAAACCTGCTAGGCCTAAGCTTGTATCACACACTGGCATAAGGCCTGCTAGACTCAAAGTTTAATTTTATACACCTGCAATAAGTCTGCTAGGCATCAAGCCCGATTAAATTCACCAGTACAAGGTGATGTATGCACACCCGGGGCTCCCTCAAGTGTGAATCAAGATCCTATCGAGCTGCCAAAAGGTCCCATGACTCGAGCTCGTACCAAGTGACTTCAAGAAGCTTTAACAGCTTTGTTGACTCACATTTGGGATGAGATCAAGCCCCTTGACATTGAAGAAGCTATGGACAACTCTTTAAAGACTCATTGCACTCTTTTGCAAACCAACTTCAGCTCCTCCCCAGTTCCCCAAGCTCAATTCAGCTCCAATCAGCTCACTTGAGCTTGTTTCAGCTCGTTTGAGCTCAATCCAACTTCTTTCCAGCTCGTTTCTTTTCCATTTCAATAAACTAAGTTTTAAATTTGTTTTAACTTAATTTGCTACAGCTCATGCCGAATTCTTTAGCTCAAATTAGTTCATTGATTATTTTTGTTTATTTAAGCTAGCTGAATTTAATATGCTAGTTAATTTTAATTTAATGTGTCCGAAATTAGTTAGTTGTTATTTATGTTGTTAGTTGCTATTTAAATTATGATTAAATGATATAATTAAATGTGTCCATGTCTTTGTAGGTTTGACTGAATATGGAGATACATTAAAGGCTAGGTGTATGTATGGGTTTGTTCAATGAATGAAAAGATTCATGCACGACTTGGTTCAATGCTTAGAGGGAATTATGTTCAAGTACATGGAAGGTTAATTACATGCATTGGATCATGAAGGCATTTATTGCATGTTCATGTACAGCCAGATTCAAGCTCCCTACTAGTTCCATGCATGGCCGAATGTATGTGGGTGAAATATATGAATTGTTTGCTGCCCAAATGACTTCCCTAGGTGTTTATTCGGCCAAGAGATACTTCTTGAATGTTTCATTCATCCCATAGTCAAATCTAGAGAAGCTATTGAGCTCCCAAGACTTCACATTCATCCAAGATACTTTGCTTACACATGAAGCTGTCCAATGGAGTTCACATCAGCTAAACCTACCGAAGATCTTCACCTACACTTAAGACTATTTATGGAGGTGAGCAATTCTTTCAAATTAGCCGGAGTACCCGAAGATGCATTACGATTGAAGCTGTTGCCGTATTCACTAAGGGACAGAGCTCAAGCCTGGTTGAACTCATTGCGACCAAACTCAATTTCCATGTGGCAAGAGTTAGCAGAAAGATTCCTTATGAAGTATTTCCCGCCTAGCAAGAATGCTAAGTTGAGGAACGGGATCACTACTTTTCAACAAATGGATGATGAGTCCTTGTATGAGGCATAGGAAAGGTACAAAGAATTATTACGGAAGTCCCCTCATCATGGAATCCCACATTGCATCCAACTTGAGACATTTTATAATGGTCTCAATGCTTACACGAGGATGGTAGTGGACACTTCTGCTAATGGTGCTTTCATTTCTAAGTCTTATAATGAGGCTTATGAAATCATTGAAAGGATTGCGAGCAACAATTACCAATGGCCAACCAATCGAGCAGCATCAGGAAGACAAGTTGCTGGAATACATGAAGTAGATGCTCTTTCTTCACTAGCATCTCAGGTATCATCAATATCCTCAATGTTAAAAAATCTTACTACTAATGGGTCTAATAGTTTTACAACACAGCCACCAAATCAATTTGAAAGTATAGCCTGTGTTTATTGTAGAGAAGGACATTTGTTCGAAGAATTTCCATCGAACCCAGAACCCGTGTATTACATGGGTTACCAGAACCAAAATCGAGGAAGGCAAGGACTGTAATCTAATTTCTATAACACATCGTGCCGAAATCACTCCAATTTTTCCTGGAGTAACCAAGGGGCTGGAACCAGTAACACTTACACCCAACCTAGACTGACCTAGCCACCTAGTTTTCCCCAACAAGTTCAAAAACCAGCTCAAGCTGAATCATCTAGCAGCTTAGAGAATTTATTGAAGGCATACATGGCGAAAAACGACGCCACTCTAAAGAATTTGGAGAATCAAGTGGGTCAACTTGCTACTGAACTCAGGAACAGACTACAAGGTTCTTTACCTAGTAATACGGAGAATCTAAGGAATCTAGAGAATGAGCATTGCAAAGCATTGACATTGATGAGTGGAAAGACAGTAAAGCCCAACACCATCGAAGCTGAAAAGAAACAAGTTGACGCTCAAGATTTAGAGGAATTTCAACCGAGTGTTGAAATTCCAGTTTCACAAGAACCAGAATTTGCAAAACCCGACAAGGTAATTTCAGAACCAGCTAATTCTAATCAACTAATAACTCCGTTAGATGCAAAATTGCCACAGAAGATGAATTAACCAGTTCCAGTAAAGAAATCACCACCACCCTACCCTCAAAGACTTCAAAAGCAGAAGCAGGAGATTCAATTCAAGAAGTTTTCCTAGACGTACTCAAGCAACTTTATATCAACATCCCATTGGTTGAAGCACTTGAGCAAATGCCGAACTACGTCAAATTCATGAAGGATATATCCTGTCCGAAAAACAAAAACTTGAAGAATTTGAGACGGTAGCACTGACAAAGGAATGCAATGCATATCTTGAAGACAAACTACCCCCAAAGTTGAAGGATCTTAGATGTTTTACCATCCCTTTCAACACTGGAGCAACATATTGTGCTAAGGTGTTATGTGACTTAGGTACGAGTATTAACTTTATACCTATGTCAATATTTAGGAAGTTGGGGATAGGTGAAGTTAGACCAACTATGGTTACACTTCAATTAGCGGATCAATCCTTAGCACATCTAGAAGGAAAAATCGATGATGTATTGGTATGTATAGATAAATTTACCTTCCCTGATGATTTTGTTATTCTAGACTTTGAAGCAGACAAAAAAGTGCCAATTATTTTAGAAAGACCGTTCTTAGCAACCGGGAGGACCCTTATTGATGTGCAGAAGGGTGAGCTTACTATGCGTGTTCAGGATGATCAGGTAACATTTAACATTTTTAAGTTTATGCAATTTCCTGACACAATTGATGATTGTTCTACAGAATCTGATTTAGAGGATTTAATAGTAGAGAAGGAGTTCAACTATGTTAAGGATCTGTTGGAACAAATTTTGATATCAGATCCTTCGAATGATGAAGAGGAAGATAAATACTTAGCGTTGTTAGAATCTAATCAAAATGGATTTAATCTGCAATCCCGTTTTGATTCTTTGGAATTAGAGAAAAGGGATTATGCCATATCAAAAGTGTCAATCGATGAGCCACCTAAAATAGAATTCAAGGTACTACCTTCACAACTAAAATATGTTTATTTAGGTAACTCTTCCACTATGTCTGTGATTGTTTTAGTAGAATTAACTACTAAGCAAGAAGAGAAACTCATCTTGGTGTTGAAACAATTCAAGAAGGCTACCGGATGGACCATAGTCGATATTCGCGGAATTAGTCCATCTATATGCCTGCACAAGATTATCCTAGAAGATGGAAAAAAAGGGACGACTGATGGACAAAAAAGTCTGAACCCCATCATGAAGGATGTAGTCAAGAAAGAAATCATCAAGTGGTTAGATGCAGGTATAATCTACCCAATCTTAGATAGTTCATGGGTGAGTCCGGTCCAGTGCATGCCAAAGAAAAGAGGTATCACAGTAATTAAAAACGAGAATAGTGAGTGATACTGACTAGAACGATTACCGGATAGAGAATTTGCATCGATTACCAGAAGCTAAACAAGTCGACTAGGAAATATCACTTTCCTTTGTCGTTTTGGACCAGATGCTGGATAAACTCGCAGGGTGAGACTATTACTATTTTCTCGATGGATACTCGGGGTATAATTAGATTACAGTAGCACCGGAAGATCAGCACAAGACAACATTCATATACCCGTACAGTACATTTGCATTTAGACGCATACCATTTGGTTTATGTAATGCACCTGCTACATTTCAAAGAAGTATGATTTCTATTTTTACTGACATGGTTGAGAAGTGTTTGGAAGTTTTTATGGATAATTTTTCATTATTAAGAGATGCATATGATGATTTCCTAGCCAATATAGCCAAGGTACTAAGGCAATGTGAAGAAACAAACCTAGTACTCAACTGGGAAAAATGTTATTTCATGGTACAAGAAGGGATTGTTCTAGGGCATCAGATAACAAGACATGGAATAGATGTTGATAAAGAAAAAGTAGATATTATTGAGAAACTCCTACCTCTAACATCTATAAAAGGTGTTAGGAGCTTTTTGGGTCACGCCGGTTTCTATCGAAGATTCATCAAGGACTTCTCCAAAATTGTTAAATCCTTATGCAAATTATTGGAGACGGACACGACGTTTAAATTTGATGAAGAGTGCTTAAGAGCTTTCAACGATTTGAAGAGTCGACTAGTTTCGGCACCCATAATCGTCACACCAGACTGGGATTTGCCATTTGAATTGATGTGTGACGCAAGTGACT
Source organism: Gossypium hirsutum (assembly GCF_007990345.1). NCBI lineage: Eukaryota > Viridiplantae > Streptophyta > Magnoliopsida > Malvales > Malvaceae > Gossypium > Gossypium hirsutum. The sequence goes on along the minus strand of NC_053426.1, from coordinate 20,057,176 downwards.
TCGTGATAGGAGCTGTCATGGGTCAGCGAAGGAAAAAAGTTTTTCATCCCATCTACTACACAAGTCAAACTCTGACATGAGCTCAACTGAATTATATGGTAACAGAAAAAGAGTTACTTGCTATTGTGTTTGCTTTTGACAAGTTTTGATCTTATCTTTTAGGTACCAAAGTGACTCTCTATACGGACCACTTGGCAATTAAGTACTTACTTTCCAAGAAAGACGCTAAGCCGAAGTTGATCCGATGGGTACTTCTACTTCAAGAGTTCAATCTAGAAATTCAAGATCGAAAAGGAGTAGAAAATCAAGTAGCAGACCATTTGTCTAGATTGGAGCCGCAAGAAGGGAACTCTCCTCTTATACCAATTCGAGAGACGTTTCCAGATGAACACATACTGAAGGTAAATCATGTCCATAATACCCCTTGGTTTGCTAATATTGCTAACTTTTTAGCTTTTGGTTTGATGCCGATTGATAAGATGTATCATCAAAAGAAAAAGTTTCTTCATGATGTGAAATACTATTTTTGGGAAGAGCTTTATTTGTTTAAAAAATGTGCAGATCAAATGATCAGGAGATGTGTGGCAGAAGATGAAGTACATAAGATTTTATACCATTGTCACTCAGCTCTGAGTGCGGGACACTTCGGAGGTACACGTACTACAGCCAAGGATTGCAAGCTGGATTCTTTTGGCCAACATTATTCAAAGACGCATATGCTCACATAAAGAGTTGTGATCGATGTCAAAGGGCTGGAAATGTCACCAACAGAAATGAGATGCCTCGAACAAATATCATTGAGGTAGAATTGTTCGATGTTTGGGGTATTGACTTACTCGATCCTTTTCCTCCATCATTTGGTCACAAATACATGTCTAAGTGGATTAAGGCTGAAGCCTATCCGACAAACGATGCTAAGGTCAAAAACATGTGTTTACAAGGTTTGGAACCCCAAGAGCCATCATCAATGATGAAAGGTCCCATTTTGTAAACAAGTGGTTGAAATGGTTATTAGATAAACATGGAGTGAAACACAAGGTCGCTACAGCTTACCATCCGTAGACGAATGGGCAAGCTGAACTGGCAAACAAGAAGATCAAAGGCATACTTGAAAAGGTAGTTTGCCCGAACCGACGAGATTGGTCCAAAAGACTGGATTATCTTTATAGGCTTACAGTACAGCATACAAGACACCTTTAGGGATGTCACCCTACAGGTTGGTCTTTGGGAAAGCCTGTCATCTGCCCTTGGAGTTAAAGCACAAAGCTTATTGGGCCCTTTGACAACTCAACGTAGATCTTAAGCTTGCTAAAGAGAAATTGATGCTCGAACTCAATGAGCTAGAGGAATTCCGAATGTTCTCATACGAAAATGTCAATTTACTCAAGGAGAGACTTAAGAAATGTCATGACAAGCACATTCGAGTTCGAGAATTTGAAGTAGGTCAGCAAGTCTTGTTATTTAATTCTAGATTAAGGTTCCTTTTAGGTAAACTAAAATCACATTGGTCTGGTCCATTTACGATTCATCGCGTCTATCCATACGGAGCTGTTGAACTTCAAGGTAAGGCAGGTAATTTTCAAGTTAATGCTCAGCGTCTGAAACATTATTAGGGAGATAAGATTCAATGGAATCAAATTCCATTAATCTTATCATATGTCTAAATTTTCTTATTTTCCTTTTTTAATAAATGATTTAAGGTATATTTTTGGGATTAGTATCTTTAAATAAATTCTATCTAGGAGATTGGGACTTAAGCCGGATTGCTTGTGACCCCTCCAATCTTTCATGGGAATCGATTTTAACATAATTTTCTAAGAAATTATTCCCTAAATAGAAAATTAAATTTTTGGTTTTTCAAATAAAAAGGTCAATTTTGATCCGAGTTTTAAATTGCAACTCAATTTCAAATTTTCATTAAGTCTAGGACTTAATTGAATTATTTTTAAAATTTAGTTGCTCTTTTCATAAATAATAAAAATTAGGTGTCTCTTTTTGTAAATATTTTTAGAAGGCATCTAGAATAAATGTTTTTTTTTAATTTACAAATAATAATAATAATATGATAATATTTTCTATATAATTATATCTATTATAATTGATATATTAATTTTTATCAACTTAGCATGGAATTAGGATTAGTTTAATTTTAATCTTGTTTTAATAAATTAAGAGCATTAATAATTTAGTATGCATATATTTGATTATTAATTTTTGTTAACTTTGAGTAGAATTAGAATTAGATTTTTTTTTAATTGTTAAATTATACTAAGACTTCTACTCTAATTCCTACTACTCTCACTATAAATTTCACCCTTTCTTCCCTGCATTTATTCATCACTAAAAACCCCAAAGCACCAAATCCCTTAAGTGCCGCAAGCTCCTAGCCACAACATAGCCCAGTAGTCGGCCAGCACACGCACAGCAGACCTCACGCACGCCTGCCCATCACGTGTTGCCTTGCACCTCTAGCCCTACTCAACGCCTGCTGCTCCAGCCCCAGCTACCCAGGCCGTGTTTCGCACATGTGCCTAGCGCCCGCACCAGGCCTGTTCGACGAGGCTCCACGTGCTACTGCACACCAAGCCCGGCTCCAGCGCGTTGCTGTCTGTTCTTGCGCCTTCCACATGCACACCTAGCAGTGTTCCAACACCCGAACGACACACACCTTCACCCATCCTTAGCAAATCCTCCAACCTACCTTAAATTGACCTCTTTTCCTTTCTAACTATTTTTTTTAGGACTTCTTAAAAAAAGGTGGTTAATCATGCCTTAAGAGAACTTGTGCCTACGCCCAAATTGATGAAACACAAAACAAGTTCCATTGTGAAGAAGCCAAAGCAAGATACGAGAGTTTCTTCAAAAATCAATAGATGCATCTAGAGACAGGCTTTACATTGAAAGAGAGCTACTAAAAAGACTTTTTGGCAAGCATTCATCAAGTTGCTGAAGCCCTCAATTGGGAATTGTTTTGTGAGAAGAGATCTAGTGTGGATGAGGAGTTAGTGCATGAATTCTATGTAAATTTAACCTCAAGGGAGTTGACAGAAGTTCCAGTTAACGGAATCAAGGTACCAATAACTTCAAACGCTATTATTGAGTTCTTTGAATTGCCTGATTTTGAAAACGATGAATATTCCTCCTTAATAAGCAATATCAAGCCTGAAAATTTACAACAATTACTCGAGGAACTTATAGTTCCAGGTTCTAAGTGGACTGTGTCAAAGCAAGGAATCTACACTTTTAAAAGAGAATATTTGACACCACTTGTGAAGGTATGGTTCTATTTCATCCGATTCAGCCTTAGCCTAGTTCGCATGGGACTACAATCTCATTAGATCGAATGGTCTTATTATACTCGATCTTAACTGGAAGACCATTGATATGGGAAAAATCATCCTATGAGAGATGCGGAATTGTGCCGTTAGATGTTCTAGCCCAGCCTACTTTCCTTTTACAATAACAATTCTGTGCTTGAAAGCTAAAATTCTTGCAAATGTAAAAAAGACAGGTTATAGCCAGGGCATAATCACCGATTGGGACCTCTATCAAATAGCTGGAGAATCTATTCTAAAGTAACGAGTTCAAGAAAGCAAGGACCCAAAGAAGAAAAAGAAGAAGATCCCACAATGCAATCAACTAAAGTCCCAGATAAGGCGAACCAACAAAACTAGAAACTGAACCTAATACCGAAACTTCAATGTTTAGAGCTCAATCACCTCACCCAGATCTTCGAGATGAGCTGTCAAAATTGATGGACATAATGCAACATATGCAATGGCAGCAACAAGCTTACTGGAATACTCAAAAATAAGGGATGACTCGATGAGAAGTGCTCTTAAAAAAATTTACAATGACCCATTTATTTTTGTGCCTGAATTTCCAAATTTTATATTTGAATGATGGAGTCCATTATCGAAGAAGGAGCGAAGCGATTCATGCAAAGGCATTAATGAAAGATGAGTCGAATTTGAAAGGATCTGCAAATAAATAAAAAGAGGGATCTTGACTTTATTTTATATCTGTTATTAGGTCATTTTAGGATTAATTTTAATTAGGAATTTTTATTTCCACATAATAAAGCAAGAGATGGAAATCATGAATAATGAACAAGTCGCAAAGTATAAAGTATGGCAATATGTATATACATGTCTAGGATTGGATCTACAGATAGCTTGGTACTTAAGCAGTCAATTTGACTCACCTCCTCTTTTCTAGAATCCTACCTGGTATATAGTATCCATTCACTTTAAACAATGAGAACATTGTTCATCTTAAGTAGGGGGACTGAAAAATTGAATTATTTCCATTCATAATAATTTTTTCTTTTAATTATGATTAGGATATATTTTGTTCAATAATTGAAAATTTTGTTAAGTATGCTAAACTCCAGTATAAATAAAGTTTTACTGTTTCAATAAATTATTATGTTAGCTTAATAATGATATGAATGTATTTCTAATAAAGCATGTAAATCGTATCATAAATTTTAAGTTCCTTACGAAAGTTAGGCACACATGAAAGTTTAAGTCTTTAAAATTGACTTAGTAGTTTCTTGAGGCGAAATCCTAAGAAGTATGGAACATTGAAAATGATTTAAGCAACTTTTGTTTGGACCGTTTAAGCCTTTCAAGCCAACCATGATGAAATTTCTATCCTTTGAAACCCAACTTTAAGACTATATGGCCTAATTTTATTTGAACCCTTGCAAATTTAGCCATCACTTCTCTCTTAACTATCTTAAAATTGTCCCAAACACTAGAGTCAGTACTATTCAAAGTATTCTTTAAAAATAAGTTTGGGGGAGTTGAAAAAAATATCAAATGCTCTAAAATTGTAGTACATTCAGTAAAATGCTCGTGTTAAAAAAAAAGAGCATGAGTTCTTAAAATAAGATGTACAAAGAGCATATGAAAGCAAAGTAAGTTGGTGTATTGAGGGAAATTATTCCAAAGGTCCAATTGAAGCTAAGTCTAGGGTTTAAAAGCCTAAATTTATCTATCTTTTACCTACCCCTAAGCCCAGCTACGTTACAACCTTGTTAAAGACCTATTGATTCAAAGTTCCAATGCTACCAACATTAGTAGAGAGAAATTGCTACGTTCAACATATGAAGGCATAAGTTAAACTTAATGATTGCAACTTAATCTTGAATAAGGGAATAAAATTAAATTGGTAAGGTTTAACATGACTTTATTAGGAAGCATTTAGTCTAATTTTTGCTGTCCTAAGAATGATTGAGATTAATTTCAATGATATGTATACTTAAGTAAGCATATCTATCAAATTTCTTGTTTTTGAGCATAAGTATATTAAATTCATAATTCTGGGAAGAATGTTGTTCCGAAGGAATTTTTCAAAGGTGTTTATGAGAAATTCTTTTCAATTTGTGCATTACTCAGGACAAGCAACGAATTAAGTTTGGGGGTGTGAAAACTCAAAAATTTACACACTTTTTCATACCCTTTTTAACTTAAATTCATGTGAATTCGGTTAAATTCTTGTCGAAAAATAATTAATTTTTATAAAATAATTAAAATGCACTTATAATATGAACATGTTAAATTTTATTTAATTTCATAATTATTTTTTATGCATTTTGGTTATTTTCGACAGATTTGCACAAAGGGCGAAAAATGGCTCGGCGGACACTGCTAGAAGCACAAAATCGAGAAGTAATTTAAAGTATCGAGGTGAACTAAATTTCAGCCTAAGATGGTCCAAAATTATATTTATTTATTCATAATATAATTATTTTTAATTTATATCCAATTTAATTTGGGTTAATAAATTATGATTAATTAATTATGATAAAGTGGTCCGATTGAACCGAACCGAGTAAACCGAACCGGTCAAGAAAAGGACAGCCCAAAACCATCCAAATGCTGACCCAATTCATCTCATTATCTGATTATTTAAGCTTCAAATAATCCCTTTAAGACTTGTTCAAATTGCAATTAAACCCCTCCACAATTGATGGCTTTGTAGATTTGCCCCAAGCCATTTTTAGCAAAGTTGAAGCCATCAACTTTGCCACATAGGAGGCCAGCCAAGGGGTGGCTCTTTGGCTGCTATTTTTAGCAATTTTTAGCTGCCACATTCAGCTATAAAAACTCCCCTTGGCTGATCATTCAACACATCCCTCATTCACATCTCTTCTCTCACAATTCTTCTCACCTCTTTCACTTTTTCTCTCATTTTTCCTATTCAAAGTTCCTTGCTCTTTTGCCAATTTATCCCCTTGAAAAAGGGTTCTTCTTCAACCATTTTTGAGCAACAATTGAGTGTTCATAGCAGCCTTGATCAGCGAGGACAACAAAGAAGGAAGAACGGAGCAACCTAGTCAAGCCATGGAAACCAAATTTGATTCTTGTTCCCTATCTCTTTAATTTTTGTTGTTTTTGTGATGAACATGTCTATGAATATTTATGTTGTTGGACTGGTTAGTTTAATCAGCTTAGGTTGAATTTAATTCGTGTTGGGTTGATTTCATTTCATCTCTTAAATTATTAAAATTGTGTTTATGCTGTTATAGGCCTCGGTAAAATGCTTGATTAAGTAAAATCATGCCTAAGTTATTCTTGCATTATAATTCTGAGGGAACTAATGAATTAATTATTTAAGTGGATTGAAATTGTAATTAATTGACACAATACTTAATCAGTGCATGTTTATTCTTCTAAGGTAGCTGAAGGTTAAATTAGCATTGTATCTGGCGATACATTTTCCCTGCATAACTTGCAAGATTATTGTGATTAAACTGTTTCAAGGTAAGGATACCTTGTTACCTCACATAGTCTTTTATGTGCTTATTAGATTTAATTAATCGTTTGAATTGGCATAGGAATATGAAAGAGATTAGTTCAATTTAATGAGTATGTATGTGCAATAACATGTTTTCTTATTAGAATTTGTTTAGTCGATTGAGTTAACATAGGGATATGTTAAGAGATGAATGGATTTTTATAGGTGAGTATGGTCATAAGTTAGAAAATTACCGAGTTTCCGTGAATTTATTTGTTACAACATAAACATGAGTTTAATAATTCCAAGTTAAAGAAATGTAATTAATCCAACACAATTATTTCATCTTGATTAAATCATATTTTGGAATCTTGCATTAGAACTTTTATTTTTATTTAGTTTAAAATATTATTTTTTTTAATCACCCTTTTCAAAACAAAATATTTTTTACCAAAGTGTTTTAAATTACATTCATAAATAATTCTTTTCACAGTCCCTATGGGTACGATAAATTGACATTTACTTGTCACTTTATTACTTGTTGCGATTGTGTACACTTACACATTTCCGTCGTTCCAGTATCCTCATTGATGATAATCGGTGCGTTTGCCTAGGCAACAGTTGGCAAGCTTGCCATAAAGGAAGTATGGATTGGGATGACCGTAGCAACAGGGCCACTACAATCAGCTCTCCTTTTTTGGTGATGCTCTGGTGGAGCACCACTCTCCTTCTCCTCGTTAGAAGGGTTGATACGTACGGCCCCAGTAGAAGTTTTATGCTTCTTGTACCCACTACCTAATAAAGCATCAATATTCATAGCTTCATTAAGCTAGCACGGGATGCTGTCAGTCTCATTGGAATTATCCTTACAGCCTCGATTGCTCGCTGTACCATCAAATAACCCTAGGATCAGTAGAATCAATTAACAAGTCAGTACCTCCTCTAGCCCTCTCCTCTTACTTAAACTCAGGAAGAGTGAAAGTATGGAGTGTCATCCTACAGTAATGGTAGAGGAAGTTTGCAGGCTCCTCCAAATGCCCCGTTAATATCATGCCCAGCTAATCAAGGGAATCATGAGGCCAAGTACTCCTCGTTGGTTATCCACCAACTAACTGTGTGACCTCTTGGTTGTCGCTAGCTCTCCAACTGTTCACGCTGATATCCTCCAAACAGAACTTGAAGACATTCTTTGCTATTAGGATCACCTTCAAGGCTAGCACGCAACCAACGCGCAACCTCAAAAATTACGCGACAGCCTCATTAGTGGTAAAACTCCTCTAGAAGGCACGCATGTCTTCACTAGGGGAAGACCACCTGGTAGGGAACCCAAAGCCCTCACCAAGGGTGCTGTGGACTTAGATATACCTCCCCTGTTTCAGTCGAAGGTTCTTACACTAATTTCGTATGATCATCCGCGCCTTCTGGTAAGGGGAACAGTAGTAAAACCCCACTAACTCTCCCACATCACTCCCTTTCAACTGGTACAGATCTTGAAAGACAGAGCATTAGCACTTCGCCATGCTGGTAGCTATCAAGAAAATGCGCAATGGCTAGCCACCAGAAAATATCGAAAAATTGGCCAGGAGCGAGGCAGTAGTCATTGAAGAGGTTACAAAAGAAAGGATGTAGTGGGAGGTGGAATCTTCTTCTAAGACATGCAGCGCGAGAAGGAATATATCCTCTATTTCCTCGAACACCAGGTGTGACCCCAAAAGGATGAAAACTTCATAGGCAAAGTAGGGGAGCTTTATTCCCTGCACAACTAGAGCTCGTTTCATTTCCTCTGGTGTGGTGGTACAGACGTAGGGCTTTTCAGTTATAATGACTAGAATTGGATGGACTGAGACGATGTGGTTGTGGGTTTCTAACAGCCCAGTTTAGACCCTAGTCAGAATAGTGGTTTCAGGACCACAAATTTGAGTCAAAAAAATATTTTAATATTATTTTTCATGCTTATTATATGTGAATTAGTATGTGTGAAAATTTCGTATGAAAATTTGATCGTTTGTGTGCTTAATTTGATAAAATGACCTAATCACGTAAATTGTAAAAGTGGCCTTCTATTTGTTAAAGTGTTTATTTGTTATGTCCTAGTAAATGAGAGATCTTTATGTTGTTATTAAACCATTGGTTATGTTAATGGACATTAAAGGACTTAATATATGTGATTTTATAATGTTATTAGTCAAGGGAAAAATTGGTATTTAGTAATTTAAGTTAAAATTAATAAAACAAAGCATAAATTAAGGCCATTAACACCTTATATTGCTGAATTCATCAAAGAAAAAGAAATAAATTCAAGCTTAGGGTTTCAGCTATGCTTTTGTTTGATTGAGGTATGTGTTTTAATCCGTTTTTGATAATTTCTACGTTTTTGTGATTGTTGCTTAGAGTTCTATCAAGCCCATGTCTCAATTTTTGATATTTTTGATGATTTTGAGTTGATTCATTGATGAAACTATGAGTTTTATGAAGTTTAATGATAGTAAATGAAAGATATGCATTGGGTTAACATGTTTTGTCGTTGAATTTTTGATGAATTTGAGTAATTTGGCCTAAATTGTAAAAATGAGATTTTGAGGGACTAAAATGTGAAATAAATAAAATATAGGGGCTCATATGAACACCATGTATATTCGGCTAAGCAAGTGTGTATAGAAATTTTGTGTATTTTATGATTTTATGAATTAGGGACTAAATTGTTAAAATGTGAAAATATGAGGGCTAATTTGTAAAATGCCCTAAATATGTCTTTGTGGATTGATTTGAATGATTTGGTGAATAAAATATTTAAATTTGAATTTATATAGATCAAGAACAAAAGAAAATGGATTAGATCGGGGGAAGTCGAAATTCGTTGAGTAGTCGACTCTGTTCGTTCAAATATTTGGTTGGTAAGTCGATAAACAAATAATTGTGTTTTGAATTGAATTATTATTGTTTATATGCTATTAAACAATGAAAAATTATTATATGAGTTGAGCATGAGATGTCCAAGAAAGTATCGACAAAGTTTCGACGTCTGAAAAGCTCCATAAGAACCATAGGAATAGTTAGGATACGTATGTCATGACATAGGATCCGATATGTGTTTTTGTGTAAGACCAAATCTGGGACACCGACATCGTATTTGATTTCGTGTAAGACCCTGTTTGGGATAGTGGCATCGATATTTGATTACATGTAATACCACGTCTGAGACGTTGGCATTATACGAGCTTTCTGAGTTATCCGAGTATCCTTATTGATTCTGAACGATTCAACGGGCATTCTGAGGAAAGAATGAATATATGAAATATGTATCAGAATCAGGTACATTCAAAAAATATACTATGTTTGAGAATAATGGTAAGTACTTATACAAGTGAATATATGTGATACGATTATGATAAAATATGCAATATGTGCAAATGAATTGGGATTATATGAAATGTATATGAACTATTGGCTATGGAGTATATGTAATTTGATGATACTTATATGCTTAAAATAATGAATTTATTTGTATATGGCTTTCTAAGCTTTTGAAAGCTTACTTTTTGTGTGTTTTCAATTATTTTATAGATATCATAGCTATCGGGAGCTCGGGGATCATTGAGGATTATTACCACACTATCGAACTATGTTTTGGTACCTTTTGAAAATGTATATTTTGAAGTATGGCATGTATAGGCTAGAATTTTGTGAATATGTTTTGTAAAGTGTATATCATGCCATGTGATATGGTTAGACTAAGGTTGAACTTATGGTTTGATTTTGGTATATGATATGTGATGCAAATTATGCCTGTGTGATGTGCTCATGAATGACCTAATGAGAAATGGTCAATTTGGTAAGTTAGTAATGTGGTTTGGTTATGGAAATGGTATGATTTTGATATGAGAATGAATGTGAAACTTAGTGATAAGAACAAGTATAATTGAATGTGTTTGGTAGGTAAATATGGTATGTTTTAGTTTGGATAATGAGTATAAATTTAGTTGATGAATATATGTTATGAATAATAAATGTTTTGTGGTTGAAATTGGTTGGGCATATGATGTATTTGATTCTTGAATGGTACTTGTAGGGAGGACCCCAAAAGGGGTGGCATTATGGCCTTATAAATGGCCTATTTTTACCTACACGGGCAGGGACACGGGCGTGTGTCTCAGCCGTGTTGCTCAATGATCATTTTGAAATGAGCCTGGGCAAACCACACGGTCGCACATACGGGTGTGTTCTAGGCTATGTGGCTAATTCAGTTTCGAGCATGGGCCAGACACACGGGCGTGTCACTGGCCGTGTGATCCAAGTCAGTAGCCTCCCTAATTTTCACACAGTCTGGCATACGGGCGTGCCTTGTGGCCGTGTGGACAAGTCAGTATGTATGCCCTGTTTTGCCACAGCCTAGACGCACAGGCATGTCTAATGCCGTGTGAGGCACACGGCCTGTTCAGACGAGCGTGTGACCTGTATAACTTTGAAAAATATTTTAAGTTTCGAAAAATTTTGTATGAGTTCGGTTTAGTCCCGACCCCTTTCCAAAGAATGTTTAAGGTCTCATAGACCTATGTAAGGGACTCTGTATTGATGTATGACTATGATACTATGATGATTATGAAATGAATTTGAATTGTTCCCATATGTTTGGTAATACCTCTTAACCCTAGTCCGGCGACGGATATGGGTTAAGTTGTTACAGGGCTCCTCTCATCCTCACCATGATTTGAGTAAAAAGAAAACAGAAATGGAAACTAAGAAGTAGAAAATATTTGTGAGAATTACATCGATTCCAACTTACAAAAAATACCAAATAGTGAAGAAACCTAAACCCTCCAGAGATCCCCTTTTAAAGAGAAGTTCCTTAAACCGTTCGAATAGCCAAAACTGAACCAACGACCCAGACGCGGGCAAGAAGAAACAATTCGTCTTTCAAGGTTCAGGTGCGCACACCCAATACCCGGGTTCACATGTGGCAAGGCAGTTGTTATGCACCACGGCTTGTGGCATACCCAAAAAGCTGCATTCGAAATGGACCTAATGCCTACCACTTTATAACGTCTCTTAGGCCCACTAAAGGGGGACTAAATTGTTAGGATTTGGTAACCACCACCCCAAATGACCCAATAGGGTCCAAGTCTCCGACCAGGATAGACTCGACCCGAAAGAAGAATGTCCGCTATAAAGATAGTTTGCTGGGATGCTGGATGTTCACAAAGATAGCTTGTGGGGAGCGCTTGTGAGGGACCCTACTAAGGTGCCGGGTGCTCGCAAAGATAACACATGAGGAGAGCTCGTATAAGTCTCGCAGGAATAGGGTCGCAATCTATGTCCACAGAAAGGATCACGAGCCCTACAAGGGACCCCTGTTCGTGACCAACGGGTACGGGCTCGCTGGAGGTGTCAATCCCAAGATCAGAAAGGACTACGTGCTCCACAAACACACATCCAATAAGCCAAGGTATGTCAGTGCCATTAGCCCCAAGACTAAGACAAAATAGTGGGCCTTATTGTGAGCTGTAACAGTAGTTGTAGGAACATGTATAAATACCCCCCTGTTTCCCTTAATATGACATAAGAAAAATATTGTTCAACATGAATAAATTCATAAACAGATCTAAGATTTATTCTACTTAGGTCTTCACCGATGTGATTGACTGATGTAATGTCAATTCAGTCTGTCACATCTATGTATCTATCTTCTGAGAGTCATTTGCTACGATACCCAAGACAAGGTATCTCCGTAACTAGACTTGATAGACGACATATTAGTCTTTCAATTGATTTGCTCAATTCTGATTAGACTAAGGACGTGTTTAGATTATCTACTAATATAAGTTGTCTTTCTATGTTACAATCTGACCACGTAATATCGCTTAATATTAGTTTAAACATTAGATAATTAGTAAGTCAATATTTTCTTTCAATTTTATTTACGTACAAAAATTGTTGAGGACAATATACAAAAGATATTAATGATACTGATGGATTTTATTAAACCAATTTGTTCGAAAATGGCAAGTATATAGACGAAATCACTACACTAAGGGCACTAGATTCTAGATCCTAGCATTGGGATCAAATAATTTATTCTTTTTTCCTAACCTATAGTATTGGTATTGATTTAGTGTATTTCCCATTATATTCACCACCTCTATCTAATTTTAGTATTTTCACTTTTTTATCTAATTGTCTTTCAACTTCATTAATATATACATCAAGGACATTTATGGATTGAGATCTTTAATTAAGCAAATAGATAAAAAAAATACCAAGAAAAATATCAATAAAAGTGATAAATTATTTCTTTTCCATTAAAAGATAGAACATCAAAAGGTCCACATAAACTAGTGTGTATTATTTCAAGAAGTTGGGTACTTATTGTGGTGACTTTCTGAGCATGTTTAGTTTCCTTTCCCTTAATGCAATATACATATACACAAATATTAGTAAAACCTAGATTAGGTATAATCTCATTCTTTAATGATCATTCTAGTCTTTTTTTTCTTTAGATACATGACCTAAACGTTTATGCAAAAAATAAACAAAATTTTCATTTAACATATTATGTTTAATTTCAATATTGTTATGATAAACAAGTAAAGGTTCATCAAAATATAATCAAGTTTTAATTTATATAAATCGTCAATAAGATTTCCAAAACCTCTAACAGTGTCATTTTTAAATAAATCAAAACAATCATGTCCAAACTTAACATTAAACTCCAAAACATTAAGTTTTTTTTAAATATCAATAAAGTTCTTAGAAACTGAAGGTCCAAGATTAAGATATAAATAGTATATAAGACTAAGATATAAGTCCTTATGCTTTTAGTTAAAGCCTTTATTTGGTTTTCCATATATAAGATATCTTCATTTGGATTTGTGGTTTAGATTGAAACGAATCTGTGCTTCATGTTGGATACATTAGTAGTAGTAGTAATAGTAGTAGTAGTGTCTAAGTCAAACCACTAAATATTATTAGCAACTTCAATTAAGCTTGATTTGAAACATATAGAAGCATAAAAATAACCTTCTTTTTTAACCAAGCTTTGCATTTTTAGCAATCTTTTTTATAATGTCTTATTTTCTTACAAAAGTGACACTTATCTATCATTCGTTTTCTTTTCTCACATTTAGAGACATTGATAAGCATATTTTTCTTCCTCTTAAACTTGTTAGTTTTTACCTTAATATCTCATTGACCTACAAAGTTGATGGAATGACTTCCTTAACTCTCTAATATTTTTTTCTCCTAAACAAGCTTACTAGCCAATTCATTAACATCTTGCTAATCTTTAACAATGTCACAGTTAATTTGAAATAGCCTATAATTTGGAGGGGTGAGTTCAAAATAAACCAAACTAAGAAAGAGTCATCCACCATCATCTCCAAGGTGTTTAATCTTGTTGCAATATTGGTCATATTGATGGTATATTCTCACATTCCCGTCTAACTATCAAACATCATGATAGTGAGTTGTGTCATTAAAGTGCCAACAAGTGACTCATTCATATAATAGAAACATTTCTACAAACAGAATATACTATTTCTCACTTTTAATTTGTTGAATCATGGTCTTAATGTTATTGAAAATAGTCATGCTAAAAACATAAGGTTCAATCTATTTGATCATTCTCATTGCTTATGATACAATGTCTCTTCCCCATTGTTTAACTCAATAATAAAAATAGGTTTATCTCCCAATAGTGTCAAGTCAAGATCCAAAACACCTAAATGGAACTTGACTTGCTCACTCCATTCAGAGAAGTTCTAACCATTAAATAAAGCAACAAATAGGCTTGCGAATGAAAAGAAATAACTGTAAAATAATATATAAATCAAAACAATGCATAAATGTTCAAGTATTAAATTTAGTTTATGAATTTATATAAGCAAACAATCAAGTATATTGTAATTCTCCTCTAATTACAATATACTATCATAAATAAATGTTACTACCTTTAATGGACAAATAAATATTTTCACTAACTAAACACGTCATTTTTAGAAATTCAAATATATATCTAACAAGAATATTGCGTAAATAATAATTTTATGATCTTTAGAATAACATGATTTTCACAAATATAAAATAGGCTAAAATGATATATAAGACTCTTAACTTTCGCAAAAAAATCAATTAAGCCCCTCCACGAAAAAATATACTCAATTAAGCCATCAATCTCTCAAATTGCATCAATTAAATCCTTTGACCAACGTTTTCCATCTTTGACCATTACAACATCGATATGGCCGTTAACGGCGCTAACGTGACACTCAATGTCAACGACAATTGACTTTAATTGCCACGTCAGCAAAAAAAATTTTAATTTTTTTTAATAAATTAAAAGAAATATTTTTTACTGGAATGGATTCAATTATTTTAAAGCTTATTTTTTAAAATTAAAAAATATTTTTTTAAAAAATTATAAATATATAAAAACATTATTAAAATTTATAAAAATATTAAATAAAATTCAAAAAGCTAAAAAATTAAAATTAATAAAAGCCATTTAAAAGTTAAAGCTCATAATGAATATGGACATATTGTTATCCAACTCAATGCGAATCTAGACAACAATATATCCTAATTCATTGTAGATGATTTTTCTAAATTATATAAAGTTTAAAATATTAAAAATTATTTTTCTTTAAAAATATTATATGTGTATAAATGTTTAATTCTATTGGCACCTTTTAAGATATATAAAAAAATAAAAATATTTACTTTAATAAATAAACATACATATTAATTTTATTTTAAAAAATTGAGTCTTATAGAATAAACTTTAACATGTGATTGAAGGGTTGCTAAATCCTGCAAAAGAAGAACAAAAGCACATATGTTAAATAATTCACAAAAATAACCAAAAGTTTTTAATAGTAAACACATTGACACCAACTTTTACAATCGTTGCACCTGCAATTAGGATGAACATAAAATAAGGAAATCAACAACATAAAAAGCTACAGATTCTACTTGAAAGGTAATATCGTCCAAACATAAAAGAAGCCATGCTGGTGCAAGTGTAGTAGAGATTCCTTGCTTCCTAGGTAGGCAGCTATTGATTTAGGCTTCCTAAGCAGCAGGAAATCTCTGCTCCTCTAATGTCCGACATGACTAAAAATAAAAAATCTCAAACCTGCCAGGTTTTTAAAAATTCCAATTTTTTTAAAATAAATTACTTCAAAGTGAAGAAAACATGAAAGTTGTGGGAAGAAAAAAAAAAGGCAATTGACAACAAGAAGTTAATTGTTTGAAAAAAAAATCTATTTGCTACAAGAGTTATTAAATTTGTTTTAAGATAGTTTTGCTTAAAGAAAGAAAATTAATATTACAATGTGTCGAAAACTAGCCATTAGTTATTTGGTAAAAACTAATTTATTATTATTATATATATAAATTATAAATGTTTTAAAAAAATCAGTAAAAAAGAAAATAATTTATGTAAAATAATAATAAAATGTAAATGACATTAATTGTAAATGTTTTATTTATAAGGTGAATGAGTGGGACGGTATTTATGGAGTGGATGGCGGCTAATGTTAATTGCGCACTCATTCTCAAATCGTTATGCAGTTAGTCGTCATGACGATTTAGTAAAACCCACATCGCCAAATATTTTAAATTGATATGTCGATTGTTGATATATTTCATAGTTTTGTTAGTTTCAAACACGATAAATGTATCATTCAACCCCAAATCATCAACCGGCATGTTGATCTCGGCTTTCATTTCATGCATCTCTAGTCTTATTTTGACAAAAAAAAATCATATTATTTCGGAAAATATTTTTTTTTATATTTTCCGGGAAAAAAACCATTTCCAACGCATGCTATACAAATGGTTGAAATTTGGATTTTTTTTTTTAATTTAGAAAGCTTTGAGAGTAGTTTTTTCAGAGAGAAAAAAAACAAGATATTTTGTGGTCTCTGAAAATAACACCACCCATAGCTCTCTCTGTCGCTTCTTCCATGGAGTATGGGACATCAGCATATCGTTTTCACTGAGTTTATTGTGTTGTGTGTGTGTGTGTCTCTCTCCATGTCAAACCATTTTATTGTACCATTGCTTCACTCTTTTCTGGTAAGTACACACTTCTTTATCTCTCTTTTTCTTCCTTTCCCTTTTTTCTCCTTTCTCTCTCATAATCATTGAGAAACTTTTTACTCTTAATCATTGAGCTTTTTCTTCTTCGAGTGTTCTTTTTTTAAGTTATTTTCATTAACTGATACTTTTTTTTAACTCTTACATTTAGCATTACTTCTTTTGTTCTCTCAGCTTTTTATTGATTGAATCCAAGTTGGGTTATTAAGTAATTGCTAGAGCTGTTTATTGTTTTGGTTTTTGATTTTCTGCACTGGTTTTTTTGTTTGTTCGTGAAGTGCATTTGGCTGTGAAAAGACTTGAACTTCCCATAAATTCGGTGCTTCAAAGAAGAGAATTTGTTGGGTTTCTTTGCTTGTCTTAATCTGGATAAGGTTTAAGGGGCCCCTAAAGAGTTACTTTTGAGACTCAGCTGAATTTTTGGAGATCTGCATGTTATCGTGAAAAGGATTAAGGAAGATAGGTCGTTTTGTGTTTAATTTTTCCTTGAATTGAACTTTGTTTTATTTGTATTTGGTGATTTCATTGCATGTAATGGAGTCCTGGAGTTATGTTTCTGGGGAGAATGGATCTGAATCTGATGCAGCAAATTCAGCTTCTGATTCTTTTGTAAGAAACAGAAATGCCTTTATGAATTTGGAGTTAAAAAGTCCATATAGTTTTAGTAACAATATGATAGTCTCTGGACAACAAACAATTGAAAGCCATGGTTTTGGAGAGTTGGGGTATGGAGAATTGATAGGGAAACAGTTAACTAATGGTTCAATTGGGGATGTTTTAAGTAGCAAAGTTAGTGAGGCTAGAACTGAAAATCCAATATTGGCTACCCTGAATACCTTTTCCGTGGACGATGAGTCTAGTTCGATGCTTTCAAGTTCTGTTGTAGACTCGAATAGTCGGGATTCTTTGCTGATAGATTTGAAGCTGGGAAGATTTCCTGATTATATAGATGGCCAAAGTTCTAGTTTATCTATAGGAGCCCCCATTTTATCATCATGTGAGTCATCTACACCCCCAAAGAGAGTTCGAGCAGCCGGAGCAAATTCTCATACTGCATATTGCCAAGTTTATGGATGTAATAAGGATCTCACTTCCTCAAAAGATTACCACAAGAGGCACAAAGTTTGCGAGGCTCACTCGAAAACTGAAAAAGTTATTGTTAATGGAATTGAACAAAGGTTTTGTCAACAATGCAGCAGGTCAGTTTTGCTTGTAGAAGCCCTTTTGCAGTCTTTATATTTGTGTAAATTATGGTAATGTCCACAGTTTTCTTTTTATCCCTTTTCAGCTTTTCCTGTGTTTTCTCATTAGTAGAAAAGTTTATTTGGGACCTTGGAAGTGTTCCGGTTGTCTTGTTCCATCTTTCATATGGTTAACTAAGATTGGATTGTTTTCCAGGTTTTTCATTTCATGTTGCAAATCTTGTTTTTGAGGGTTGTATAATGAACCTTTTCACTTTCGAGGCCGTAACCTCTGCGGATGGATTGCTGGCATAAACATATTTACATTGTTGATTCATCTTAATTATCAGGTCCTGTTGTTTTTCTGGGAAAAGATAAAATCTACCATTTTGAAAGGTTGCCTGATTTTGAGTGTCAATAAATGGGTGAAAGTCATTTTTGTCATCGTGGAACTTGGCTCAATTACCATATTTGAGCCTCATTCCTGCTATAATATGTCTTAGTGTGTTTCACCATCCAGGTTTCATTTGCTGGCTGAATTTGATGATGGAAAGCGCAGTTGCCGTAAACGCCTAGCCGGCCACAATGAGCGGCGGAGAAAGCCTCAAGTTGGTATTCGTTACGGGAGAACCGGAAGGTTACTTCAGCCATATAATGGTAATAAACCCATATCATACCTGATTTCAGTTATTCATATAATAACGTGTCGATATGTGACCTGCGATTTGTTTACTTCCTTGGCAGAATATTAACATGAAAATATGAGTTTTGTTTGCTAAGCTAAATGGCAATAGATTACTTGAATTGGTAGAAAGCTTTTCCAAAATTACAATGATTTGCTTATCTTGTTTCCTAAGTATAAAACATCAATTGCTTTTATTTCTTGATTCATACTTCAGTTCAAAAACACTTGAAATATTTAAATGTTTTGACTTCTTTGTATAGTAAACATTGAGTTTGTTGACATTACCATTTATGATCGCATTAACATTCTCTAAATTGTATTCCTCTTTTATTGATGTGTGTATATCTTCAAATATTCATTTCCTGTATTTCCATGCAAGAAAAGTCAAAGTGAAATGAAGCCTTCACTTTCCATATAAACTGATATGTATGAACATCCATTTCTTGTCTCAAACCCCTATATCAACCTGCAAATTTGCATGCTTATTGGATTTAGAAGGCATATGTGAGCCTTCAGAGCTTTATTCCAGCATTATCAGTAAATTATATTCAACTTGGGTGTATGCTTAACTCATCTACAAGGGACCATTGCTCAAGGTTTCTCAATCCAAGGTTGTGAGTCCATGCCATAATATCTTGAGATGTTGCCTCTTAGTGCCTTTTGAGAGATGTATGCTCAATATCTGAGTGGTTTTTCATCGAATTATTAAGGAGACACCATACATTTTCACCCAGTTCTCGGTAACTTTTTCTTTTATTCGAAACTTTAAACTACGAGGATGGACAACTGCTAGGAACCTTTGAGATTCATGTTTGTTTCGAGTCTGAACAAGCTAATCACCTGAGGATTAAGATCACTTTGAAAGATTTTCAAAGCTTAAGTTCAGCTCAGATCTTGCAATGTGAATCCATTCAAACTCAAGCTTAGGGTCAAGCTTGAGTTCAATCATGCATGCGCAGACTCAAATGTTAGCTTGAATAATTTGCAACTAGATTGGCACATTTCCACAGCCTATGTTGTTCCGACTCTTCATTTTACTTGAAGTACCCTTGTCTGTCATCTGTGTCTGACACATTTTTGGAGATATGGCCGTCCAAGGTCCCTCCAAATACATTCAAAGTCTTAGAAAAATATATTAAACACATACATGTCTCCGATACCCACGTCCTAGTCCGAATACATAGTCAGTTACTAGGAGGATGATATATGTGATGACATGGTAGCTGTGTTGACCTTCTGTTTCATGATAATACAGAGGTGCATAAAGATGCAAAGAAGTTGTGCTTTAGCTTTATAAGCTTCATTCTAATTCTGTTTCACCGATTCCTTTTGAACAAGCCATATGATGATTAACATGTTTTGACATTTGACAGTTTTAATGGTCTGAGAGATTGCTTGACATCACCTTTCGTAGCTTGTCAGAATTTATGGTTCTAGAGTTTACTTTTACTGGTAGTTTAGAGATTAGCCATATTAGCTAGACATATCACGTTAAAACACTAAGCAGTATTCATGTAGTCTATGATACTCGGACTCAGGTTAGAGTGTCTTGGAACGAAGTCAACAATTTTAAAGTGGGCTGGTTGAGATAAAAAGAAAAGAAATCAAATCAAATCAAATTATAATTATATTATAATTTTTGGGGGAGTCAAAATATATATATTTTTTACCTTTTCTAAAGTATAAAAATACTAAATTATAAAAAACAAAAATTGAAGAAAATATGAAGAAGATGGGAGGCGGGACCTCAGCCTACCACCCTCCCTACAGCGCTGTGAGTGTCAAATTTGCATGTGTCCTACACCTATATGTCAACTTTTCTAAAATTCTCCATTTATTTGGAGGGTTATATCACCACAATCATGTCCAAATATGTGTTAACATAGGTGAACAAGAAAAATGAAAAATCAAAAGTTATGGTTGCCTTGCAGGTAAGACAAGAAGTCAGAGGCGCCAAAAGTTTAAAGAAAGCAACTAAATTTACTTTAGTAATATTCATAAATATCCGTGACTTTTATGTTTTACATCTTGTAAATGCTCCCAACATTGCGCAGGCTTCGTTAGTGGCAGACTTCAAGGGACCATGTTGACAAATACATCCTTTATTTGCGAAGATGTTCGAACTAGTGGCCTTTTGCATCCTGAGAAATATGTAACAAACGAATGGGGCAAACGGATAAAAGTTGAAGATGGGACGGATTTTAGCCCTCTTTCTGCCATACCTGTCAAGAACGGGGGGCATTTTGAGAAACATTTTCCCTATTTCCATAATGGACCTAGTGCAGTCACTGGAGGCATTTTAGGTGAGAACAATGCACGATATCCTCATGGTTTTGATGGGACGTATTCTGGATCACGGCCTTTGTTCCAAGGCACCTCCTCGTCAGCAAGTGAAGACATCAATGTTTTCGATGCAGCATTGAGCATTCAGGGATTATCTGGGATTTCAGATTCTGTTTGTGCTCTCTCTCTTCTGTCATCTCAATCACACAGCTCTTCAAGCCGCTCATCAGGAATTCCCATGGCCCGTTCCCTGGTTATTCCGGGCTACCATAACCATCACATGACTCAAGTCTCGGAAAAGCTCGACAGAGTATCGAATACGATCTCTTCATCAGGGATCAATTCAACCGAAGGCGGTAACATGGGTGCTATACTGATATCTGATAGTAGTGAAGCTGCCAACTTCAATATCACTGATGGACTATCATGCAAAGATGGACCGACGATCAACTTGCTTCAGCTTTCATCGCAGCTTCAGCGAGTGGAACATCAAAGACAATCTATGCAAGAAGACAATGAAAATGAGACCTACCTCCGAATCGTTTAAGTACAGATTAAGGTAAGTAATGATGCTCAAGTTGAATGACATTATGATCATAAATCTTTGACATTTGAACCAAGTGTTTTGTTTATCTAACATTCTTCCATTCTCTGAATTTGTTGGCCTGGAACTAAATGATTGGACTTGCAATGGAAGACAAGTTCAATGTTGCTGAAAGCTGCACAGTTCTTGAGATGTCCGAATAGTCGGCGTAACATAGATGGAAGCATGATGAGAAAGTTCAGCAGCTGCTAACTGGATTCCCTACCCCACCCCTCCACTCGGTTAAGTTTCACCTAGACTTTTACAAGTTATTTTGTAATCGAAAAAAAATTGTTTGATTATGTTTCTCGAATTAAAAATGTTTTGATGAACAAAATTATCAACATTTCTGTTTGCAACATTCATCAAATCAAGTTTAATATTCGACACTCGCTATTTAGATGCGTAACTAAAGCAAAATTATCGAACAAGTTTTATATGAGCTTGTGATATAAAACTTACTAAACTGCTTAAATTGTAGGGTAAATTATATTGATAGTCATTAAAATATGGGTAAGTTTAATTTTAGTTAGTTAATTTAAAAAAGTTACAATATTAATCTTTGAACTATTTGAAAGATTTCATTTAAGTTATTAAATTATTCAAAGTTTTTATTTAAGTTATTGAACTGTTGATTTTTTTTTTAAATCACTAGTAAGCTCCAAGCGATTATTCAAGAGCCAGTATGACAGATTAATATCCATCGATGAGTAGGAGAATATATTTTAGATATAAGTTGATGTAACGGTTATTTATATTTTAGATCTAAGTTGATCTAACAGCTATTGTTAGAGAATAAATCTATTTGAATTTTAGTTCACAGATTTGTGATGAATAAAGCTATTTCATAAAATAAAAAAAATAAAAAAACTGAACTATAGAAGAGAAAATGTTAGAGAGTTTTTAATCAGTGCAGGTAATGGGATAGCATTGATTTTAATATTCCAATGACTTACAATGCAAATTTTTTGAATAATTCAATGATCAAATTATAACTTTTTTAACTAAGTGATAAAAACAAAAATTTATTCATAATTTAACAAGTAATGGTGTTGGTTAGAGAAAAAGTTGGTGTATGGTTAATGGATAAATTGGGTAAATTACCCCAAAGCTAGGAAGTTCCCGCTGCGTCATGTACATCAATTACTCACTAAACTTGTAGTAACAATTTGTTGTTTTATGCCATAAATAATTATACTGGGAAACTTGGCTCGTCACGTTAGCATAAAATCTCAAAGTTGATTTTACTTTCTTTATTTTTTTAAACAGAGTTAGCATAAGCAAAATGGGAAGTTGGAAAATCCTCGTCTGAATAACTCAATTATTCCATTTAAACTATCACATATGTTGCATAGTCAAAACTAAAAATTTTGTTGTTGCCATTTCCCTATCCCTTTTACAATCTATTATTATTATATTATTAATTGTGAAACAGTTGAGTAGTCATTATCATTAGGTGAGTTGACTTCAATAACTGCAAGCTCTCACACCCACCAATTTAATTAATTAATTTTAAATGGAAATCATTTGTTTGGTAGGTGATTTAATCGAGTTTAAGATGTTTCTGTATTTGACGAATATCGGCAGTTAGAAGATTGTGCTCAGAATATGTCTGAAAAAAGTTCCAAGTCATACTCACATATATATACAACAAAACCAGTGGTTGAGGCTGACATAAACAATTCTTGTTTGTTGGGGGAATAGATATAAAGCCATAGGAGTATCATTGTTTACAGACAGCAGGAGTACTTCTTGATATTGCACAATGATGTTCTACAAATTTGCCTACCCTCTGCCAATGGTTGCTTTCTTTGCTATAATCATTTCCCAAGCAGGTCAGTTGCTATAATCATTTCGTGTTTTAGTTAATTTTCTTGCTAATAATTTCCTTTCCCTTTTCTACTTTTGTTGTAGGAGCATATGATCCGTTAGATCCTAACGGAAACATAACAATTAAATGGGACATTATGTCCTGGACTCCGGATGGTTACGTTGTAAGTATAACTTAAATTTACTTATTATACTCATATTTTTTTTCATTAAACTCAAGATTAATTAATTGGTTCACTTAGTCACTTTAAAAGATAAAATTTCAATAAATTTGGTCAAAATTGCGACTTCCTTTATACCAAAAACAATAATTTTCATTTATATTGATCAAATGTTAAATGTGAGTTTCAAATATTGATATGTATCCACCACTAATATATTAAAACTTTTTCAAATTTTTTCTTATAGTTGAAAGTTACCTAAAATAAGGGCGTAGCTAAGGGTTAGTAGGGCATTAACTCAGAATAATAACAATTTTAATCCATTCTAATTATAGAATATTCAATTTAACTTTTTTTAATCAATTTTATCCTTTAGCTCCAAACTTTTGAAATTTTATTTTAACCCCACAATACCCAACTTCTAGCTTCATTCCTGGTCAATAGGAATGCGAATATTACTTAGATTTAGTAATTATAAAGTGTCTTTTATTAAACTCAAACTTAAATTAGACTGTTGATGTAATCATTTTTAAAATTTGGTTGGATATAAGATCCCATACTAAAATTTTCAATATTCATTTTTATAGTAAATATAACTTTTGAGTGTGGGATAGTTGAAGAAATAGAAATGCAAGCTTACATATATATCATGTCTGCTATGCAGGCAGTTGTAACAATGACCAACTTCCAAATGTATCGGCACATAATGAGCCCTGGCTGGACCCTAGGCTGGGTTTGGGCTAAGAAAGAAGTGATCTGGTCAATGGTGGGAGCCCAAGCCACTGAACAAGGAGATTGTTCAAAGTTCAAAGGAAACGTCCCACACTGCTGTAAGAAAAACCCCACCGTCGTGGACTTGCTCCCCGGAGTCCCATACAACCAACAGATAGCCAATTGTTGCAAAGGTGGCGTCGTGTCGTCATGGGGCCAAGACTCCTCCACCGCGGTTTCGTCCTTTCAGGTGAGTGTTGGCCGTGCCGGGACTTCCAATAAAACAGTGAACCTGCCGTTGAACTTCACTTTGCTTGGTCCTGGTCTGGGTTACACATGCAGCGGAGCTAAAAAGGTGCCGTCCACTGTTTTCCTCACCCCTGATGGTCGACGAAAAACTCAAGCATTGAGTAAGTTTTTGATAATTTGCACTTAAAACAGATATACTTACATCCGACATAAGTGTTGTTATTTGTGTTGCAGTGACATGGAATGTGACATGCACGTATAATCAGATTCTGGCATCACGATATCCAAGCTGTTGTGTCTCGATGTCTTCATTTTACAACTCCACAATCACACCTTGCCCATCATGTTCTTGTGGCTGCCAAAACAACAATAATTGCATCTCGTAAACCTTCTTTCTGATCCCACACGAAAATGTTTTTAACTATGGGATTTCACTATATATCATCATCCCTAATGACATTAGTCTACAAATTGCAGGAGTGATGCAGAGATAGAAAGTGTAGTTCGCAAGAACAGAACAAGGAGTAGAAATTCGAATGCGATGATAAGGTGTACCAACCATATGTGCCCCATCCGAGTGCATTGGCATGTGAAGCTGAATTACAAGGAGTATTGGCGAGTGAAGATGACGGTCACTAATTTCAACTACGCCATGAACTACACGCAGTGGACACTTGTGGCTCAACATCCTAACCTCCACAACATCACCCAAGTTTTCAGTTTCGAATATAAACCCCTCCTTCCTTACAAATACACAAGTAAGTCCTTGTCTTTGATTTGAATTTCCCTAGGCAGTCGACAAGTTGGCTAACCATGGACTAACATTGAACCTGCAGATGACACTGGTATGTTCTATGGCTTGAAGTTCTACAATGACGTATTAAAGGAAGCCGGAGCTGATGGAAACGTCCAATCAGAATTGATTCTTAAGAAAGACATGACTACATTCACGTTCAAGCAAGGTTGGGCTTTCCCTAGGAAAATATACTTCAATGGCGATGAATGCGCCATGCCAGCTCCAGATGAATATCCTTATCTACCAAACTCTGCAAATTCAAAGCTGATTTCAATATCGACAATGGCTTCCTTTTTGCTTTTGGTTTTCGCTAATCTTTTGGGGATGATTTGAAGTGAGTGAGTGAATGAAAGCATGCAGGGAAAAGATGAAAGAAACCAAACCTTTAAGAAGGTAAGCCATTGGCAGGCAGCCATGTGGATGAAGTTGAAGCAGTAGGGGGTAGATGAAAAAAAGTGTGACATGAAGGATTTTGCAGAGAAAAGCCAATAATGAATCTGGGTTTTTCCAAGGTTTTATCATTAGTGGCTCGGGCCGGGTTTCAGTCTGGATTTTTAGTTAAGCTGGTCCAAATTAAAGGTTGATCCGTAAATATGTTTTATTTAAAAATAATAAAATATAGTGAAATTTTATTTTTACATTGATATTGATATATTGATAACTAAATTTAATTATTTTTTTATTAAAATAATAATTCGCATCTAGCCTGCTTGAATTTTAAATTGTTTATACAAAAGTCCCAATCAGGACAAATCCTTAAATAATTTTCTTTCTCAAATTGGCAGAGAGAAGCTTTAGACTGAAAATAGTAAAATTGGGATTTGGTCTCTTTAAAGGTATGGATTAATACAACAATAAAATTGTATTTTAACTTTTTCTTTTAAATTAAAATTTAATTTTGGCTTCTTTAGGTAAAAGAAATGAAATACGCTGAGCCTATCCTATGCAAACTTGTATTTTTTTTTTTTTGCTTGAGTTGCATGGATTTTTTTTTACAGATAAATTCTTATTTAAAAATTTAGTGTTATATTTCAATTTATATTTTTTAAAATATCTATTTTCATCGCATATTTTTTAAGGGAAACTAGGTTATTTTATTTATAATAACAAAATAATAAAATGAACGAAATCAAGCGATGAGGAATAATTAAAATCCAAACTGAAACAAAACTGAACAAACAAAATAAAAACAACCTATCAATGAGCTAGCATCCATTCAAAAGAGTATTCTGAAACTCTTTCAATCCTTAAAGCCGTATTCATTGTCTATTTCCATGTCCTATGAGCAATACCATGGAATCCAAACGACAACCTTTTATTTCTAGTTTAATCATGCCGTGCACCTCTCCTTCTTATAACGGATATGCCTTGAAACTTCATCGGAAACTCAAAGAAACTCAGCAACCCATTGCCACCTTAAGTAACCCACCTTCATTGAACCATCCCACCCAGCCACAACCCCGAATCCCGAACCTCGTAACCCCATCCCAGATAACAGCAGTCCTCAATAACCTCCCCCACTCTCAAACCCGTCATTTTCTTGTCCGACAACTAAACCCCTTCCTTTCCCCCCTCACCTTCATACACCTCTGAGAACCCCTCTTAAGGGACTTAATTCAACCACCCAATGCGATTCTATCAGAGACAACACCCACCATTTCTTCCCCCTTCCTCTATCTGCATACCGTACCAGTTGTTCTCCACCGCATCCCTCACAAAGTCCTATACACACCCTCCCGAATAAGTACTCCCACCCCTCCTCAACCCCTTTTTAGCTAATATATGTGCAACTTTATTTTGCGTCTCTGGGAACATGTATGAATAAACATTTTTTGAAACCCTTTACTTTTTAACTTTGCATCATATATATAGGCCCTTATAACCGACCCATCATCACTACAAGATTTCATCTTTTTAATTACTGACAAAGCATCCCCTTTTAGCATCACTTCTTGGATCCCTAAGTCAATCGCCAAACTCACTGCCTAGAGACATGTAAGAGCCTCCGCTACAAAACCCGTAGGTATGTGGCAGTTTAAAATTGCTCTTGAGCTTACCACTTGACCCTTCCATTTCTAATAACAATCCCTATATAGGATCTCCTATCCTTCCCTTGAAATGTTGAGTAAAATTTTATTTTAAGAAAAGGGTCCTTCAAGGGCCTCCACTGTTCATACTCAATGTTGGATCAATGACAGCAACAATGCATTCAAAACTAGCTTAAGAAGCCACAACAAAATCAAAATGAAACTAAGAGAACTTGAGCTCAAAAAATTGACCGAAAAATTCATCTATTTCATTAAGAAAATGGTAACTTATATGAATTACAGAGTCAATAGATATTTACCTAATGACTTAACTACTCCCACTAATACTTAACAAATATAAATTTAAACCACATACAAAAGTAAGCTAATATGGTCAGCCATTACATCAATTACATCAAAAATCTTACTAACTTTGATTACAAGTTACAAACCAACTAAATCAAGTTACATTTGAACAAAAGAAACAAAATGCTAAGGCTGCTTCTGGTTCGACTTCAATGCTGGCATTCTTCTAGAGCTGCAGCTGGTCCAATGTTGCATTGCAGGCCAATGCTGAACACTCCTCCTTGGACTGTATGTAACAAACACCAATCATCTCCCTTAAGGCTTCGAATCTTGTTGTACCAAGTGGCTTAGTCAAAATATCAGCCAATTGGTCTTGTGAGCTACAATGAATGAGATTAACTTCTTTGCATTGTTCAGCCTCTCGAACAAAGTGGAACTTAATCTTAAAATGCTTGGTCTTACCATGAAAAACTGGATTCTTGGCTATGCCACTGCTGATTGGTTATCAACCTTGATTTCAGTAGGTTCAAGTTGTTCTTCATTTAAATCACATAGCGATTTTCTAAGCCAAATGGCTTGATTCACTGCTGCTGCAGCTGCAATGTACTCTGCTTCACTGTAGATTGAGCAACAGTTTGTTGCTTCTTTGAGCTCCGGTAAAAAACTCCCGAGCCAAGAGTAAAGAAGTAGCCAGAGGTGCTCTTAATGTCATCGAGAGAGCCAGCCC